>NC_091992.1:24178060-24371855 GCF_044704955.1 Pristiophorus japonicus
CCCCCCATCTCCTTTCTCCCCCCATCCTTCCTCCCCCCCCCAACTCCTATCCTCCCCCCCCCATCTCCTTTCCTCCCCCCCCCATCTCCTTTCCTCCCCCCCCATCTCCTTTCCTCCCCCCCCATCTCCTTTCCTCCCCCCCATCTCCTTTCCTCCCCCCCCATCTCCTTTCCTCCCCCCCCATCTCCTTTCCTCCCCCCCCATCTCCTTTCCTCCCCCCCCCATCTCCTTTCCCTCCCCCCCCATCTCCTTTCCTCCCCCCCCATCTCCTTTCCTCCCCCCCCATCTCCTTTCCTCCCCCCCCATCTCCTTTCCTCCCCCCCCCATCTCCTTTCCTCCCCCCCCATCTCCTTTCCTCCCCCCCCATCTCCTTTCCTTCCCCCCCCATCTCCCTTTCCTCCCCCCCCATCTCCTTTCCTCCCCCCCCATCTCCTTTCCTCCCCCCCCATCTCCTTTCCTCCCCCCCCATCTCCTTTCCTCCACCCCCATCTCCTTTCCTCCCCCCCCATCTCCTTTCCTCCACCCCCATCTCCTTTCCTCCACCCCCATCTCCTTTCCTCCACCCCCATCTCCTTTCCTCCCACCCCCATCTCCTTTCCTCCACCCCCATCTCCTTTCCTCCACCCCCATCTCCTTTCCTCCACCCCCATCTCCTTTCCTCCACCCCCATCTCCTTTCCTCCCCCCCCATCTCCTTTCCTCCTCCCCCCCCATCTCCTTTCCTCCCCCCCCATCTCCTTTCCTCCCCCCCCCATCTCCTTTCCTCCCCCCCCATCTCCTTTCCTCCCCCCCCATCTCCTTTCCTCCCCCCCCATCTCCTTTCCTCCCCCCCATCTCCTTTCCTCCCCCCCCATCTCCTTTCCTCCCCCCCCCATCTCCTTTCCTCCCCCCCCATCTCCTTTCCTCCCCCCCATCTCCTTTCCTCCCCCCCCATCTCCTTTCCTCCCCCCCCATCTCCTTTCCTCCCCCCCCATCTCCTTTCCTCCCCCCCCATCTCCTTTCCTCCCCCCCCCATCTCCTTTCCTCCCCCCCATCTCCTTTCCTCCCCCCCCCATCTCCTTTCCTCCCCCCCCCATCTCCTTTCCTCCCCCCCCCATCTCTTCTCCTCCTCCCCCACCCTTCCCCCCTTCTCCTCCTCCCCCTTCTCCTCCTCCCCCACCCCTCCCCCTTCTCCTCCTCCCCCACCCCTCCCCCTTCTCCTCCTCCCCCTTCTCCTCCTCCTCCCCCACCCCCTCCCCCTCCTCCTCCTCCCTCTACCCCCCTCCCCTCGCTGTCAGAAACACAGACACTGACAGACAGAGAATGAGAGACACACACAGACAGACAGACAGAGATAGAGAGACACTGACAGAGACACACTGGGAGGGGGGGGGGGGCATCCCAGCACGCTGTTGGAGGGCTCCCGGTGCTGCAGTCGGTAAGTAGAAAATGTTTTATTTATTGATTTTTTTAAAATTATTTCTTATTACATTTTTTTTGATTGATTTATTGGTTGATTTATTGATGATGGCTCTTTATTTGTAAAACTGAAGTGTTTAATGTTTGTAAACTTCCCTTTAACCCCCCCCCGCCCCCCATTCCCTACGCCTGATTTGTAACCTATGCCTGATTTTCTAAAGTGTAGACAAGGTTTTTTTCGAGCGTACAAAAATCTTCACTTACTCCATTCTAAGTTAGTTTGGAGTAAGTTTTCACTGTGGAAACTTTGAAAACAGGCGTAAGTGGCCGGACACGCCCCCTTTGGAAAAAAAAGATTCTGTTCCAAAGTGAAACTGTTCTAACTGACTAGAACTGGAGCAAACTAAATGGCGAGAATTCCGATTTCCAAGATACTCCGTTCTACACCAGTTGCTCCTAAAAATCAGGAGCAAATCATGGCGAAAGTTGGGGCCTATATTTCCACTTTGCTGTTTTATTTATGTGGCTTAATTTAAATTATTGGATCATTCAAATTTTGTAATACAATGATTTATTTTCAGGTATAAGCTGTATAGCTTGCCTGTACAAATCAGTATGCTAAGTAGCACATAGAAAACTGACTATTTGAGCAGAATTGATAGACTTAAATAGATCTTTTGGGGGGCGGGGTGGGGGCGGTTGTCTATAAAATATAGATTTTAGAGCTGCACTTTGACTAACTGGGGTTGCTAGCTTTGCTGCATTTTGAAGGCTCGCCACAGAAATGTGTATTTTGTTTCAGAACTTCAGCTTGTATTTGCTCACCATCCTAGCCACGACTGATTTTAAAAGCTGTGATTCAGCAGTGGAATGTTGTTTGCGCCCAAACTTCAGATGCCAGACCCTGTGGGAGACACCAGTCACGTTGCGGTCAATCCATTTTTAAGACTTCATTTCTTCCTTGCCTACCTTCTTTTCTCTCTCCCAGTATCTCCTCCAAGTTGTCTGTGAGCATAGATGGATTATTTTATTGTGGGAAGGAACAAAGGCAACTCTTATCTTGTCTCACCCAACACCCTACTGTGAGCACATTCTAAAAGGGGGGGTCACTGAATAGTTATTCTGGCTGACCTGTCTCTCTTTTCCCCCCCCCCCCTCCCCTTCAGTTATTGGGATGCTACATGCATTTTTTTTAAGACAAATATTTGGGGGTCCGTTGTATATATGAGTAATTGATTATGCCATTATAAAGATGTGCCTGAAGTATTTATTTCAGAACTTGTGAACAATTTAATACTTGATTTCAGAGGAAAATAAAACTGCATTGTAGGAGTTGAAGGTGGTTTGAGGATTTGGTCTGTTTGCCTGCATTTCACCACAACAGGATTTTATGTGGTCCGACTGTAAGATGGCATTCAAAATTGAGGCTAGAAAACGTGTTCCAATTCACAAACTAAATTTGTGTTTAACGTGCATTTTAGTGCATTAACCAGCAGGAGGAGTTTTTGCAGTAATGAGCCTCCAGATTTGTGCTGCTTCCCATAATATCTGAAAAGAAAGCGGCTAGGTCAGTGAGGTGTGTATGTGATGTTGTAACCGGTAACTTTGTGTATATTGTCTGCATGTATAAACTACACTTGTATTCCATGTGGGTGTGGCGAGTAATATTTCACACTTATTTTTTTTTATAAACATCTGATTATTAAGTTTACTGAACATGTGTAAATTCATCTGATGTAATAAGATGGCTCTATCTCCATTAGAGAGAAATAAAGAGCTGAATCTGTATGGACAAGGAAACTTCAAATGATTCCTTTTCCGGCTTCTCTTTTTTTATATATAAATGAAAGCAAACTTGCTAATGGTGTATGACTATAAATATATCTCTTTTATTCACTCTAATGGAAGTGGAGGGATAGATTTATCCTGTGCGCATTACTGTCTTTTGCTGCTGACTAATGGAACATAATGTTATCATTTATACAGTTCTAGGTTTTATAAATTGTAGGCTGAAAATTGTGTGTATCTATGAAGATTAAGAACCCAGTTCAGGGACATAAAATGCTTCATGTGATCTAAAGGGGTTGTCCCATGCGACTTGAGGGGTTGGCAAAATGCAAGCTCCTTTGCTCCAGCCGACAAAGCCCCTGCCTGTTCTTTCTTTGCATGCTTGCGCACAAAGCCGATTTTCACTTCATGCCTGGAAATTTAAAAAGCTGGAAGAATGGAAAAGGCTGCTTCCTGATTGGATTTTGACAAATCAGGAAGCATCCATTTTACTGAATTTAGAATCGGCCTTTACAAGTCAAGTCCTGGGAAGCTTCCAACTTTTCAATCGCAATGGGATTCTTCATTTTATGTTTGAGGAGGATGTTCCTTTTTTGTATATGGGGAATCTATTTCTTTGTGTGGGGGTTGGGGGGGGAGCGGGGGGAGGTCTCACTTCGTGTAATGGGAGGTTCTTGCTTTTATTATTTTGGTTATGGTAAGGTCTTTTTATGTGTTGGTTCTTCAGTTATATCATTTATTAGTATGGCTTACCTCTAGCTTAATCTTTGGATAAAAATTAAAGTAGGTCTTGTATTTTTTCTCTTTGGTTTAAATGGTGTTGCGACTTACCACCAGTGTTTTTGGTGTTCAGTCCTTCAGAAGCATGTTGTTGCTACTTCAGTGAAAGTCCTTTCATTGGGCCCAAGTTTCGGGCCGCGCCTAGAACGGCGCAGCCCTGACCTGGACGTCCGTTTTTCGCGCCCGAAAGTGCGTCAAAAAAAACCTTCAGATTCTCCGGCTCCCGGCAGGTCCTTTGGAACTTGGCGCAGCGCAGCACGAGCTGTGGGGGGCGGAGCCAGGTCCCTGCGCTGAAATCAGTGCCGGGACCTCTGCACAGGCGCTACAGTGGGCGCGCGTGTGCAGCAGCTCCAGGCGCCAGAAACTGTGTGGGAGGGGCCCGAAGCACGCCGCCCCTAGCCCTGGCCGAATGTGGGCTCACTGGGGCGGCGAAGATCAGACTGCACCTCCCTCGTCCAGCTCCTGCTCGGCTCCAGCTTCCTCCCCTGTTCAGCTGGCTCTCAACCGCCCCAGCTCCTGCTCCGCTCAGCTGCCCGCTCCCCCCTCCCACCTCCCTCCTCCCTTCCCCCCCCCTGCAGCTCCCACTCCGACGACCTCCCGCTCCGTGCTTCGCCCCCCCAGCTCCCACTCCTCCTCCTCCTCCTCCTCCTCCTCCTCCTCCTCCCCCGCCCCCTCCTCCTCCTCCCCTTGCTGTCAGAAACACATAGACACTGACAGACAGAGAGAGAGAGAGACACTGACAGCAAGAGAGACACACTGGGGACGCCCCGTCCCAGCACGCTGTTGGAGGGCTCCCGGTGCTGCAGTCAGTGAGTAGAACTTTTTTATTTATTGATTTTTTTTTTATTTCATTTTTTATTAATTTTTTTTGATTGATTTATTGGTTGATTTATTGATAATGGCTCTTTATTTGTAAAACTGAAGTGTTTAATGTTTGTAAACTTCCCTTTAACCCCCCCCCCCCATTCCCTTTGCCCAATTTGTAACCTACGCTTGATTTTCTAAGTGTAGGCAAGGTTTTTCTGAGCGTACAAAAATCTACACGTACTCCATTCTAAGCTAGTTTGGAGTAAGTTTTCACTGCCTAAACTTTCAAAATGGGCGTAAGTGGCTGGACACGCCCCTTTTGGGGAAAAAAAAATCTTCCAAACTGAAACTGTTCTAACTGACTAGAACTGGAGCAAACTAAATGCCGAGAATTGCAATTTCTAAGATACTCCATTCTAAACCAGTTGCTCCAAAAAAACAGGAGCAACTCAGGCCAAAACTTGGCCCCATTGTCCCACTTATGTTGCCACTGGTTGATCCTGGCATCATGTTCACGCACTGACTTCTAAAAGCTTTGGCATATTCCGTGTTTAATTGTTAAGGTGCTTGCATGTTGTTTGCCACTACTTGATTCCCTTTAAAAATAAACTATTGTTTTCCTAATGTTTGCTCAGCCATGCCTTTCTGTATGGACGGAATCAAAAATGTTCCTCATCCGGCCAAAATCAAAGGCAAACTCACTGCCTGGCAGTGAATGGTTAAATTGATACTGGGACGTGTTTAGTATTGATTTTTAGCTGGTTGGAAACTACCAAGCAAAGAACAGGTGCTTATACTTGGAGTAAGGCCACATCTGAGATTAATTTTTTCGTGGAATTTGGACAAAGTAACGTGTTTTTGGTATGCTTCTATCCTTTGCAGTTCACCCTTCATATGCAAAGCATTTTCTGGTTTGTCTTCATTCTCTGTCCGACTTGGATTGCCTGATTTGAATCACTTAGAGCTTCTTATTTTTGTGGCGCCTGCCTCATTGCATCTGCTACCATCACCAGTCACCACTACTATAAAAGAAATGAGGATCCAGAACAGGGCCTGGTACACACCATGGCTAGGGTGAGATGATTCAGCTCTCGTCAGTTTAGTGTTTTGGTGCAGTCGGTGATCTTTTCATTTAAGAAGAGATGGCTGATGAGCCTAAAGTCAGTAATACATTTCCTGTGTGGTTAATTGTGTGGGGAGCAATGAACTGAGAATGGACAATGATTCAGCTGTCCAAATATCATTTTTTGGTTATCTATAGAGATTGTTTGTCTAGCTTATCAAGAGTAAAATGATTCACTCATTGAATTGGGCGTACTGTTGAATAACTTGGATCTAAATTGCTTGCCTGCAATTGGAAGTTGTATATTTGCCTGCAAGATGAATATTTAACAGTTAAACAGATTGCTCAAATGAAACTTATCTGCCATCAGATAGCTGTTGCTCAGTTTCACAGGTTTTAAAAAAAACTCTTAAGGGCCACATGCAGGATTCGTTTTCTTAAAGGTGCTGTGTGTGTTTAGTGATGTAAATTAAATTCCATTATTGCTGACATCTGCCCTTTTTTTATATAGTTACCCATCGATTAAAAAGATACTCATTGCAATCTGCAACCGTAAGAATATTTGCCGTAATACATTTGTAATCTCTGTAAACCCCAGCTGAAGGAGGTTTGAAATCAAAGTAGAAAAATGTGAATCTTGGTTTTGTTGCAAAAAATAAGTCGCAATATTATATAAATGAACATAAGAAATTGATGGGCAGGAAAAGACCAGCAGGTTTATCAAGCCAGACCACCATGACTAAACACTTATTCCCTCCCACCTACTTCTGAAGCCATGTAAATTCCTGGGGGAGGCAAAAAAAAAACAGGGTCAGTAAAGGAAAAATTAATTGGAAAATTATTTTCCGACCCCCTCAGGTGATTAAACCCAGTCCCAGAGATCACATGAACCAAGTGTTATCTATAAAGACTTCTACATGATGTGATGTGATCTCTGCCCCAGTCAGGAACCGGTCCTGCTCCCTCTTGAAGGCATACAGCATGTCAGCTCCCACCATACCAGCCAGCGGGCAATGTATTCGAGGCTCACAGCGAATAGGAGAACCACCTAATATATCCAGTCTATTCCTACTCTTCTATAGTTTAAATTTTGTCTTCGTATCCTGTTAAACTGGGATAGCCTATCAATAGAGACACCATCCAGCTCTTAAATTATTCTATAGACCTCTGTCAGCTCACCTCCAAGTCCTATGCTGCTCTAAACTAAATAGACCAAGATCCTTGAGCCTATCTGAGTAGCTGAGGTTCATTCAGCTAAGAATCATTCTTGTAGCTCTCCTCTGTACGATTTCCACGGCCCTTAAATCATCCGCCAAAACTGTACGCAGTACTCCAGATGCAGTCCGATTGGCCCTATCAATATGCATGGCGCTACATTTATCTATATATCTACAAAAGAACAAAGCAGTTGCAAGCGAAGTTCCACATATTTCAGCACTTGGTAACAGCTGCTGCACAGATACTGGAATTTGTGTTAAAATGTCAGTTGCTGCTCCTGAGTGGCTGAACCATACACACCAGAAAAGTTATGATTCATCGCTGATCTCTGCTGAGTTAGCTGATCTCGGTGATGGGGGTGCAGCAATTAGCTTCAGTATATATGAGTTGTAAAGGGAGAAATGGACCATCATTCCTGTGCCTAATTGCAGTCAGTGACCCCTGCTGGAACTGCTCATGTCGATGTCCACTAAGATTATGATGCTCTTGCAGCTGAATTGCCTGCTGATGTTTACTGTCGCAACTCACAAATAATGAAGAGTGGAGAAAAAATTAGCAGTTTCAATATCCTCTACGCTTATTAAGTGAGTTCAATTTTTAGCAGTGTTTCTGTGGTGGGGCTGTATTGTTGGAATACTTCATCCTGAAAATGACTTGAATTTATACAGCTTTTTATCATGTCACAGAAGCATCCCAATTACAGTGAATACCACAACATCATGCAGGGTCTCGTCTAAAGGACAGTACCTCAGACAGTACATCATCCCGTCAGTATTGCACTGGAGTATCAGAATAGTTTGATGCAATCAAGTTGTGGAGTAGAATTTTAAATCCACAACTTTGTGACTCAGATTTGCAAGAGTTGTCAGTTGGGCCAAGCTACTATCTCCAGGCTGGAAGAATAAGCAGGCTCCGTCCTGCTTTTAGAACGGCGGCTCCTGTTGGGTCCATTGAGCTGGATGTCATTTGCTGAGTTTACGGCTCCAGCACTGCATGGCGTCACTAACAATATTCTAATTGTAGCAGAATTTGCATGTTGTTTTCCATTATCTACAAGGAATGCCACTATGAGTTTGAATTTAGGTTATACTGTGTATCTGACATTTCAACCGTGTATATATTAAGTTCTGAATGCAACTATCTGACCTGTTTTCTTCTTCATTACAGTAACCCTCCACTCAGTGAGGAGATGCTTCCACCTGGGGACTGGATGTGTCATAGGTGCACGGTTCGCAGAAAAGTAAGTGGGTCTGCTTTTACACAATGCATAGGAGGTGGGTGGGGTTGCTGACCCATCCACCTCCACGGAGGTGTGTGGGGTTGCTGACCCATCCACCTCCATGGCACGAACCTGGTATTGCAGTACTTCCAGGAACGGTGCTTGGGCTCTAGGCCATTTGGCTAAGAGCATTAGCGCAGGGTGATCCTTGATGTGTGCAAGGTGACCTCTGGCGTTTGTGATCTGACAAAGAATTGGAAAGATTGGCTACGATTTTAAAAAGAAGAAAAAAAAGAAGAAAAAAAAATCTGCTCCATATCGCTTCTCGGCCTTTTGGCTAAGATCAAGTGTATTATCTGTTCTTATCAGTTTAATATCCCCTATGGGGACATGATATTGAATTGATTTTTGGACAGGGAGCTGGATCAGGGGCATGCCCCGTCCACTCCATGCACCGACCTGACCTAGTATTGCAATATTTCCAGGAACGGTGCAACTTCGCCTCTCGGCCTTTTGGCCTAAGATCAAACACATTGGCGCAAAGTGATCTTTGGCGTTAGAGTTGATCTGGAACGAAATTGGATTAAAAAAAATATATAATAAATAAATAAATAAATAAATAAAAATCTGCTCCATATAATATCCTTATTTGCACAGTACTACATGTAATGTGATTTACGGATTGTACTAAACTCTACCTTGAAATGAAATGCACGCTAGTGCATTGTATGGAACTGCTGTCAGCATCCAAACGAATTACATGGAATTGCGGACCGCAAGGTACTGAACTATTTTCCAATGTATTGTGAAAATTTTATATGAATAAAGTATATATATATTTTTTTTAATTTAGGGTGGGGGAGAGAATATTAACTTTTCTCATCCGCTATCTCCTCCCCTCCCAAAGGCAGTTTCATAGGAACATAGCCCTCTGTTAATTCACACCACATAGCCACACTCCTGCGTGAATCTAGGCAGTGAGTTTCAGTAGGCTATTTTTTCATTACATGAGATATCGTGGTTAAACCCTATTCAGTTGTCAAATGATGTGTGCACACATGCGTTTTCTGGCAGTGATCGCTGGAAGACGATCAGCTTTTCTTTCATCCGAGAATGCTTTGTATCTCGGATATACTGAGGTCACTCGTGATGTTCACACCGAGACCAGCGCTTCATTTCAGCTGTGCTGTCAATGGATGCTGAAGTTTGGTGCTTAAAAAACACTCATCGCCATCCTGTCCCCCACTACCCTCATGCCTCCAAATAAAAATTGAGTGAATTGTACTTCAAAGACTTTGGTAATCTATTGTTTAAAATCATACTATTTGGAAACATTTTAGCAATCTGTCCTTAATTGTACAATGGCGTTAAATTATTCAAAATCCACATGGCATCTAAACTACGTGTGAGTGGGAATTGGAGGTAAGTCCATTTGTGCTATTCACATAATTATAAGTCACTTGATCTTGGGTTCAATTCAGTTAAATGTGTCAATTCTGAAGCATTTTAGCTTTCAGTTTTTCTTTTCTGTTAATTGCCTCAGTCATATATTTGTTACCCCTCTCATACCATTTATTTCTTGGAACACTTTTGTCTCTTTTTTGGCAAATAATTAAAATGTTCTCCTTTTTTTTTGTAGAAGCAAGAGAAAAAAGAAAGACTAGGCCAAGTAAATGGAGTTATGGACAAGCAAACGGTTAAAAGGACAGTATCTCCTACTGTGGACATGGAATTCCCTGACAGAACCCACAGTAAAGCATTGGATTCCAGGGTGGACAGTAACTGTAGATCATTTGCACAAGCAAAAAACTTGGAGAGGCGTGTTAGCCGGCCCGGCACGCCAACGTCAAATGCAAGCACTGACACACCCACTTCTGAGCAGAACGAGGTGGACGATGACCTGATTGATGTGGACGATGAAAATGCTGCCATGGAGATGGACTGCTCACAATTGCAAATAAGGAATCCATTTGAAATACTTATAGCAGCAGCTATGGAGCGAAATCCAACTCAATTTCAACTTCCAAATGAACTGACATGTACCACAGCACTTCCAGGTGAGGGAGTCAGTGCAACTGCACATAATGAGTTGCTTATCTTTTTAGTGAGAATCATCATGCCTTCATCTTGTAAGTTCCAATACCGCTCTTGCAATCTGCTAACAAATACAGTGCAAGCATAATTACAAATTGCAGGTTGCATATATTGTACAAATTATAATGGTCATTAAATCATTCCAGATAAATATTTGAATATAATTGTCACATTGAGATTTCCAGGTGTGTGAATAGCTTTGTATCAGTACAAGTATTGTTCAACCATATCTTGCATGTATATGGATTTTATTTTGGACAATTGAATCATGGCAATGATGCAATTGGTTTGCCAATGTTATATTTGGGTCAGGTTTGCATTTGTCCAGCCTTCCCTTTAAATCATTACTACGCTGCAGTATAAAACTAGTATGCCCACCAGTGTGTTAGAGTAGAAGTTCTAAACTAAAATTAGTATACGTTCTAAAATAACCTATTAAATAGCACACTAATGAGTCTCGATGAACATGTAATTCCTATATTCATACTGAATATTCAAAAGAGAATTTCATCCACATTGGATGCATTCACACTAACTAAATGAGCACTTGATTAAGTTCAGCAGCTGCAGTGTTGCTGTTTCTCACATGGTAATTTTTAGTGGGTGTAAGGAATCCCTTATCATTGTCCATGATTTGACATGACTTGTTGTGTTTTCACCATTGATGCCTCTTTCAATTACAGCCTGAGAAACTTCACACAATTTTTCATATTTTTAGTCATTTATTGGTTACTCACCTGTACAGCATCAGTGCCGATCCACTTCAGCATTGTGCAGCTGTCCGTCAGTGGAAATTGAGTCTTCCTTTATCAGAGGGAATAAATTGCAAAATGGCTGATCCCAAAATGGTGGGGTAGTCTTTAGTTGTATGTAGTGTAAGAATATTACAGAATTTCATATTGCTTGGTGTCACTGCAAGGTCGACCAAAGGCCAAGAGGACAGTTTTAGTGTAGTACTGTTCTTGAAGCATCTACTGCAAATAAACATGAAATCTACTGTAATATAAACACTTGTGAAAAGCAGCTAGTGAAGCTGGCATTAGTCTAGCAATGTTAACTTTGGGGCGTACCAGTCCCATCAGAATGCAGTGTGCACACAGATCTTCTGTTAGGTGTTCAGATTTCAGTGGAAATGTGCATGGCCATGAATATAAAGCGTTAGTGCATCTTTGGGGTGTTAGTTATGTTCTGACTATCGAGTAGAACCCTCTTTCAGTTCAGATCAGTTGCTGTTACCTTTTTTGAATTTGCGTTGCAGCTGACCGGTTGGGCAGTGGAGAGCAGTGAGCCTGGAAAGAATGTTCGACACAAGTGCTAACCTCATGGCTCAATATCCTACACTTTTTGTAAAGGGATGATATGTAGCAAGTAGATTAATTGAACCCAGACTTGTGTCTTTTGGATTCTTTTTTAGTAGCAATCTGAACACTGACCCTAGCATGGAATGGTGTCCGTGCTTACAATCTATAGTCAACTTAGGGTCAAGCTGTTTGGAACTCCTCTCCCCTTCCCCCGGCCAACAAATGAGTATTTTTTGGTGCTATAAAACAATTAGCAATGCAGGAGAATCCTGTTTTATACTTAATTTCTAATCATTCTTCTGAAATAATATTCCCATTAAGTAATGATTCATTTACAGTGCAGCTGAACAGATGGAAGATGTCAATCTCTTGGCTGTGCTACAAAATGCTCAAAGGGTTAGAAACCCAAGTGTGTGAAATACTTACCATTTTGGGAGTGGTAGTAGAATTTCTGCAGCAGACTTGTTTTTATTAAACAAAGAGATACTCTGTGGTTTCACTACATCCTGAGATTCTAACTTATGCAGAGATAATTTCTCTAAATGTGTCATGATGCCATATATGGCATTCTATGTTGGAAGCTGTTTAGTTACAGGCTTAAAAGATGCCTTGAGATGAAACTGAGGAATGATGTCTTGCACAAGGAGATAGATGGATTGTTTTGTACCTACTCATTCTGTGCCCGTATCAATTTCCCCTTCTGTGCCCGCCACACCAGGTACCCCTCTGCCGGTTTTTAGTCATGGCATTTATTCAACTTAAAAACATAAGAAATAGGAGCAGGAGTAGGCCATTTGGCCCCTCGAGCCTGCTCCGCCATTCAATAAAGCAACATATTTTTAGGCTAATGCCGGTTGCTGGGAAATGCACGGAAAAAGTATTGGCTGAATTCTCCCCCCCCCCCCCCCCCCCGAACCCCCTTCCAATCTTCTTTCTCACTGCTGCTACTGTCAGGCACTTCTATTAAACCTGCATTTTGACAAACATGGCTCAGAAAACCAGTAGTAGAATAATGCCCAGATAATCTGATTGTATTTTTTTTAATGCCCAGATCGTTTCAGCATTGTTTCATGTGGTTTTTCCATCCTTTTATATTGCATGTGCAGCAATACCAAGTGGTTATGTCTGTAATGTGAAGAGCGAATGGTGATTTTCTATATCATATCTATATTTGGCGAGATGTGTTTCCCCTCACTGAGAAAATAATTGTCTTCGGGTCTGGTTCCCTTTTCCCAATGATTGATTAGAAGACAACACTGGTCAAGGCCTGCTGCATTGCAAACAAAATGATCAACTAATTTTATTTAAAGCAAAACCACTATTTGTCTCATATCTATGGGAGGAAATAACCACCTAATACATGCTGAAATAAGAACATAAGAAATAGGAGCAGGAGTAGACCATACGGCCCCTCGAGCCTGCTCCGCCACTTAATACGATCCTGGCTGATCCGATTATGGACTCTGGTCCACTTCCCTGCCCGCTCCCCAAAGCCCCTTATTCCCTTATCGGTTAAGAAATTGTCTATCTCTGTCTTATATTTATTCAATGTCCCAGCTTCCACAGCTCTCTGGGGCAGCGAATTCCACAGATTTACAACCCTCTGAGAAGAAATTCCTCATCTCAGTTTTAAATGGACAACCCCTTATTCTAAGATTATGCCCCTTAGTTCTAGTTTCCCCTATCAGTGGAAACATCCTCTCTGCATCCACCTTGTCAAGCCCCCTCATATCCTTATATGTTTCGATAAGATCACCTCTCGTTATTCTGAATTCCAATGAGTAGAGCCCCAACCTACGCAACCTTTCCTCATAAGTCAACCCCATCATCTCTGGAATCAACCTAGTGAACCTTCTCTGAACTGCCTCCAAAGCAAGTATATCCTTTCTTAAATATAGAAACGAAAATTATACACAGTATTCCAGATGTGGCCTCACCAATACCCTGTATAACTGTAGCAAAACTTCCCTGCTTTTATACTCCATCTCCTTTGCAATAAAGGCCAAGATTCCATTGGCCTTCCTGATCACTTGCTGTACCTGCATACTAACCTTTTGTGTTTCATGCACCAGGACCCCCAGCTCCCGCTGTACTGCGGCACTTTGCAATTTTTCGCCATTTAAATAATAACGTCCTCTTTGGGTTTTTTTTCTGCCTAAGTGCATAACCTCACACTTTCCAACATTATACTCCATCTGTCAAATTTTTTCCCACTCACTTAGCCTGTCTATGTCCTTTTGCAGGGTTTTTGTGTCCTCCTCACACATTGCTTTTCTTCCCATCATT
This sequence comes from Pristiophorus japonicus, assembly GCF_044704955.1. NCBI lineage: Eukaryota > Metazoa > Chordata > Chondrichthyes > Pristiophoridae > Pristiophorus > Pristiophorus japonicus. The sequence continues at coordinate 24,192,014 of NC_091992.1, forward strand.
GTTTCGTCAGCAAATTTGGCTACGTTACATTCGGTCCCTTCATCCAAGTCATTGATATAGATTGTAAATAGTTGGGGTCCCAGCACTGATCCCTGCGGCACCCCACTAGTTACTGATTGCCAACCCGAGAATGAACCATTTATCCCAACTATGTTTTCTGTTGGTTAGCCAATCCTCGATCCATGCTATAATATATTACCCCCAACCTCGAACTTTTATCTTGTGCAGTAACCTTTTATGTGGCACCTTGTCAAATGTCTTCTGGAAGTCCAAATGCACCACACCCACTGGTTCCCCTTTATCCACCCTGTCCATTACTTCCTCAAAGAATTTCAGCAAATTTGTCAAACATGACTTCCCCTTCATAAATCCATGCTGACTCTGCCCGACTGAAGTATGCTTTTTCACATGTCCTGCTACTGCTTCTTTAATAATGAACTCCAACATTTTCCCAAGCACAGATGTTAGGCTAACTGGTCTATAGTTTCCTGCTTTTTGTCTGCCTCCTTTTTTAAATAGGGGCGTTAGATTTGCAATTTTCCAATCTGCTGGGATCTCTCCCGAATCCAGGGAATTTTGGTAAATTACAACCAATGCATCCACTATCCCTGCCGCTACTTCTCAAGTCCTGAGGATGCAAGCCATTGGGTCCAGGGGATTTATCTGTCTTTAGTCCCATTATCTTACTGAGTACTACCTTCTCAATGATTGTGTTTGTGTTAAGTTCCTCTCTTCTCCTCCCCCCACCCCATGCCCCCTTGACTATCCACTGTTGGGATCTTTTTAGTGTCCTCTACTGTAAAGACTGATGCAAAATATAAGTTCAGAGTTTCTGCCATCTTCATGTTCCCCATCACTAATTCCCCGGTCTCGTTCTCTAAGGGACCAACATTTACTTTAGCCACTCTTCCTTTTTATATACCTGTAGAAACTCTTGCTATCTTTTTATATTTTGTGCTAGTTTACTTTCATAGTCTATCTTCCCTTAATCATTTTTTTAGTCATTCTTTGCTAGCTTTTAAAGACTTCCCAATCTTCTGTCCTCCCACTAGTTTTGGCCACTTTGTATGTCCTTGTTTTTAATTGGATACCATCCTTTATTTCTTTAGTTAGCCATGAATGGCTATCTTTTCTTTTACACCCTTTCCTTCTCGCTGGAATATATTTTTCTTGAGAGTTATGAAATATCTCCTTAAATGTACGCCACTGTTCATCAACCGTCCTACACTTTAATCTATTTTCCCAGTCCACTTTAACCAACTCTGCCCTCATACCTTTGTAGTCTCCTTTATTTAAGCTTAGTACGCTGGTTTGAGATCCAACTGAATTTGAAATTCAACCATGCTATGATCACTCATTCCAAGGCGATCCTTTACTAGGAGATTGCTTATTAATCCTGTCTCATTATAGTGGACCAGATCTAAGATAGCCTGCCCCCTGGTTGGTTCAGTTACATATTGCTCAAGGAACCCGTCCCTTATGCACTCTATGCACTCTTCCTCAAGGCTACCCTGACCAATTTGATTTGTCTAATTAATATGGAGGTTAAAATCACCCATGATTATTGCTGTTCCTTTTTACAAGCCCCCACTATTTCCTGGTTTATACTCTGACCAACAGAGTTGCTACTCTTGGGGGGCCTATAGACTACGCCCACCAGTGACTTTTTTCCCCTTACTATTCCTTATCTCCACCCAAACTCTCAACATCCTGATCATTGAGCCAATATCATTTCTCACTATTGCAGTGATTCCATCCTTTATCAACACAGCTACCCAACCTCCTTTTCCTTTCTGTCTGTCCTTCCGAATTGTCAAGTACCCCTGAATGTTTAGTTTCCAGTCTTGGTCATCTTGCAACCACGTCTCTGTTATGTCTACCAGATCATACCCATTTGTAACTATTTTTGCTGACCGCTCATCTAATTTGTTACGATTGCTGCGTGCATTCAGATAAAGAGCTTTTAAATGTGTTTTCTGACCATTTTCTCCGACTATGGACTGATACACTCTCATGTTTATAGATTCTGTCCCTTCCTGTCACGCTCTGGTTTTCGTTTCCCCCAATGCTACCCTGCTCTATTGCCTTCGCCTTGTTCTTTGAGCTTTTAGGTTTCTGCTCAGCTGAACCCTCCCCCCACTAATTAGTTTAAAGCTCTCTCTGCAGCGCTAGTTATTCGGTTCGCCAGGACCCTAGCCCCAGCACGCTCCAAGTGGAGTCCGTCCCGACGGAACAGCTCCCTCTTAGCCCAGTATTGGTGCCAGTGCCCCAGGAACCAAACCCATTTCTCCCACACCAGCCTTTGAGCCACGAGTTTAGCTCTCTGATCTTATTTAACCTCTGTAAATTTGCACATGGCTCGGGTAGTAATCCAGAGATTATTACCTTTGTGGTTCTGCTTTTTAATTTGGCCCCTAGCTGCTCATAATCCCTTAGCAGAACCTTCTTATCTGTCGTTGGTACCCACATGGACCACGACAACTGGATCTACTCCCTCCCACTCCAAGTTCCTCTCCAGCCCTGAGGAGATGTCCTTAACCCTGGCACTGGGCAGGCAACACAGCTTCCGGGACTCGTGCTCATTGCTGCAGAGAACTGTATCTGTTGTCCTAATGATACTGTCCCCTACTACTACAATGTTTCTTTTTACTCTCCCCACTTGAATGGCCTCTCGTATCACGGTGCTGTGGTCAGTTTGCGCATCCTCCCTGCAGTCCCTGCTCTTGTCCACACGGAGTAAGAGCCTTTGTCCTTGTGGCACAGCAGTAGTTGCTGACAGCCATTGAGGATAAAGATGGATTAAAGACTAGAAAACTAATTTATAATTCAGTTACCCCCTTTGTTAATTAACAAGGTAAATGAGGCTGGCTATCTATTTTAGATTTTTATTACCTTACATAAGAACATAAGAAATAGGAGCAGGAGTAGGCCATTTGGCCCCTCGAGCCTGCTTTGCCATTCAATAAAATCATGGCTGATCTGATCTTGGCCTCAACTCCACTTCCCTGCCCGCTCCCCATAACCCTTGACTCCCATATCGTTCAAAAATCTGTATCTCCTATATCTGTCTATAAATATATTCAATGACCCAGCCTCCACACCTCTCTGGGGTAGAGAATTCCACAGATTTACAACCCTCCGAGAAGAAATTCCTCCTCATTTCCGTTTTAAATGGGCGACCCCTTATTCTGAAACTATGCCCCCTAGTTTTAGATTCCCCCATGAGGGGAAACATCCTTTCTGCCTGTAACCTATCAAGCCCCTTCAGAATCTTATACGTTTCAATGAGATCACCTCTCATTCTTCTAAACTCCAATGAGTATAGGCTCAACCTTAGTCAACGTTTATTGGTTTTAGAAAGTATTCTACCTGGTTTCAACAGATTACTCCATCAGAATGCATATTATCTCCCTATGAAGCAATTCAGTTTAATGTATCTGAGCCATATAAATTTACAGCATGGAAGGGATTATTCAGCCCATCGTACCTAGAGTTTGCTAGAGTAATCCAAGACTAATCCTATTGCCCGCTTTCTCCCCATAGCCTTCTACCTTCCTCTGCTTCAACTATTTATCCAAATTTCCTGTAAAACATAGTGATCCATGGCAACACATTCCATGCTTCAACAACCATCTGTGTAAAGACACTTTTCCTAACCTCTATGCTCCATTTTCAGTTATTTTAAATTGAACAGCACTCGTCATTGACTTTGTCAGAGGAGATGGTCTTGCCCTATATACTCTTATCAAAACTCTTCAGAGATCCTTTATTAAATCTCCTCTTGGCATTCTCTGCTGGAGTGGAAATGATTCCAGTATCTTACGCTGTTCCTTATAACTATAGTTTCCTATCCTTGGCATCATCCTGTTGCATCTATGTTCATGCTTTATATGGCTTTAATGCTCATTCTACAATGAGACACCCAAAATGGCACACCGTTTTTAAACTGTGTCCTAACCAATGTTTTGAATAATTCATCATTACATCTTTATTCTTCTACTCTATGGCTTCATCTATCTGCACTTCCACTTTCGGGGAACTGAGTAATTGAACCCTCAAGTGTCTGTCCATTCAGTGATTATTTCTGTATTTAGTAGGGTTTTGGTTTCATGAATGAAATGTGGCATGGCTCCAATGTGAAATTGTCCTGTTGACATCTCAATGACAACATTTCAACAAAAAATACCACTGCTTTCCCAATATTCTGTTTAATTCTCGGTCATGGTGGAGCTCTAGACTTGACCTCAGCTGGGGAAATTACTAAGGTTCCTGTTCCTGATTGCGAATCAGTACCTGAAAGTATATATGCCTATGGGGATGGATTCAGACTATCCTGTGATCCTCCTACCCACCCACGCACGAGATCCATAGCCCGCCAACACTTGTCAAGTCTCGCACAATGGCCACTTGAGGAGTGAGGTACCGGAGGGCACCTGTAGAATGATAACCCAGCAATGAGTCAGTGTCTTGGAGGAGGAGGTAGAAAATTGGCAAGATAAAGATTCCATTTTAAAAGAAGCTAACGTTTGCACTTTACCAACTGTAGTGACTTTCTCCTGTCAGTCTTTCACAAAAGGTTTTGCTGAGATCCGTATGTTTTTAATTGATCCTTACAATAACTTTGCTACCACAGTATTTTCTAAACTTTTATCTTTGTATAAAAATCGTCTGCACATAACTGTGTGACAGGCTTTTGTTTTGATGTAAGGAAAGGCACATAGTAACAATTGTGATATTTTATAAACATTAATTTCTCAAAAGCTTACGTATCTAACAAAATAAAAGAGCAAATAGATCTGCAGTCAAAACCAAACTTAAAAAAAAATAACCTTCATATCAAAACCACTCTTTTTCTGAGCATCTACAAACAATCTTTTCATTTATTCTCAACAAATATTGGCTTTGGTTTTTCTGCTGCTTTTGAAAACTGGAAAACTAGTATTTTTGCAACATCATAATATACCATACAGATTAATAACACTGATAATTTATTGGATTGTCACCAAAATCAATAAGTGAATGTTACTTAGACCCTGTGTTCCTTTTTTAGCCCATTTATTTATGAACCGAAACTTAGCTGTTGAAGTAAAACAGATTAAAAAGCTCCATTCCCCTGTGCCACAAATCTAGGTCCATTTATTTTCTTCCTCCTAGTTCAATTTTTGATTTTCCTGTTTCACCTTTCACTTCCTGAACAAAGCAGCTTTTGAGGGTTACAGTTCCACGCTCAAGTCTCCATTCTTTGTCCATGAGTCTGGAAGGTAAGTTTGTGAGCTGTGCATGTGCACTTTCACTAGATAATGATTAGGAGAGGAAATCATGATTCCTGCCCCTGGCCCTGAGATGTGGAGACAAATTATGGTCCTCCCTCTACTCCTCGTTGAAATATTTTCATTCTGCACAGACCAGGAATTGAACTAGAGACCACCCTAGTCCATACGAGCCAATTCCATTGCGCATTTAGGCACTGGACAATCGGTGGGGCACTCGGCACTCCTTTTATCCACCTTATTCGCTTTCAGATGTGAAAAGGTGTAGATATATACAGCTGGAACAAATCAGATATGTATAGAATAAAAATGACCATGTTTAAATGTGAGCTTACATCCTAAAACTGAGGAAAAGCTTCTTTATAAATGTTAAATGAAAATTTTGAGAGCATTGTTAATGTCTTATGGACTAGATTGTTAGTGCATTGGAGGAAACTAAAATAGCTGGCCTCATCACAATCGTTTCTGGTTACTGCTCCCAAAGAAGCACTAAAACACAGTACGCATACAGCGGCCTACCAGCTGTACTGGTGGAGTACTGATCTTCACCAGAGGCATTGGTGGGAATCACCGCCTTAACTGACATTTAAACGTTACTATCATCAATAGGAACATTTCCATTAGCTCTGTGCAGGTTAGCTATTAATGGACAAGGTGCTTATTTGAGGGCCTGGGAAATAATAGCCCTGCCTTGCGAAAGCACTCTTTTTGGTTGCCGCCCATGCAGGGAAGCTTAGACTTAACTCTTGATTGGTTGTAAGAGATTGCTGGCAGTGGGAGCTCAAATTGAAAAGTACGGTATATATTTGCAATTGTTTTTCATTCCAATTTATTACTAGAACATTAACAATCCCATTGAATGTACAGTTAAACGTAAATATGTTTTTCATTTTGGAACTTTTATAAATCACATTTTGATTCTTTTCCTTACCCCTAACCAATCTGGAAAAAAATCTAGATTGAGCCTGCCGGTTAAACTCTCATTGCTTGCTGTGTAATAGAGCGGAAAGTGTCCAATTGTGAATTGGGAAACACTTAGCATGCATTTCTATGGTTTCCGGTTCAGGTCACAGCAAAGACGGGCACTCCAATTCGATTGCAAATATGCCTTGCTGAGGCACTAATTTGTGCCTGGTATCCTGCGTCACCTGTAGCAAGCCATGGATGGAAGATCCCTGCTGCCTTTTTATAAGGAACAGCACTGGCTATAGAATTGTGAAGGAATTCCTACTTCCATCTGCTTGCTGTCTTGCGGAGTTTGTGGTGTTGGAGCAAACAATGAAGGAAATCTAACCATGGGGGTAGAAATAGGCACGTAAATCAAAACCAATCTTTGCTGCAGATAATGACACAAACTGTATTATGCAGGTACCAGTAAAAGGAGAAGAAAAGAGGAAACAACAGGGAAGAATGTGAAGAGGGCACAGCATGAACTAGACCACAATGGCCTAGTCCCATTGCCTGTCAAAGTTTGCTTCACTTGTAACAGGTGGGGATTTAATTTCTACATTTTTCTTCTTGCATATAAACAGCTGAATCCCTAGATACAAAAATGAACATGAGCAAAGTGGGCTGCAAAAAATCTTTCTGCAGTTTTGAGCACTCAAACTTGTTCAACCTTGATGTCAGTAATGTGCTAGACAATTTAAAGTTTATGCAAATTTGCTAAGATCCTTTGTCAACTATAACTTACTTAGTTGTGCATCTGCATGACGACAGCCCATCTGTTGAAGAATCTGTGTCTTAAGAATCGAATACTCAGGAAACTGTATGCAGCTGGCAAACTGTAAATGGTTGACTGTGGTATTTTATGATGCTGGGCAGATGCAATTTTTTTCTTTTGTTCCATTCCATTCCCCTTTCTCCCCCCCCCCCCCCCCCCCCACCCAAACTTGAGCAGCCAGAGGTGATTCAACTGAATGCTTTATATTAAACAAAAATATCTCTGGCATGAGATGCCTGGTCTCCACACTGTCTGCCCCACCATTTTGCACTAGTTGTGATCTTGCTGTCTTCAGAATTGCAGGTGTAAAACTGCTGCCTCCACTTTGTGCTCAAGGTAAACCAACATGCTGCACCATCGAGCCACTAAACTATTCTATTTCAATGACTGCTAGGTGCTAATTATAGATATTTTTTTAAATTATTGGATGTTCCGAATGTGGCTAAATCAGGAACTTGTATTGCATTGAACAAAATGAAGCCTTTTTACTATGACTGTTTTTGAAATGGTAAACTTAAATGCTGTATTTTGACTAATGATTTAAGTGAAGGAATTGTAATTTTCTTCCAGTGGACATTAACGTTGTGCCTCAGTACCTTCTAAAAGATTTCTCACATTTTTAAAAACTTGATAGGTGACTTCTTTCCTTCAGATACCGGGCTCCCTTTTGAAAATGGGTATGCTAGGAAATACAGTTCAATAAATGCTAAGCAATCATCGCAATAATATAGCCTTTGGAGCACAATTTAAGAAATGATTTAATCAGGGTCTGATTACACTTCCAGCCCTGTCCACAAGATAACTCCCTGATCTGTTCTGGTTCAAACTATAACACTCACAGGTCAAAAATTGACCACGCCACATCTGTGGCATGACCATTTGATTTTTACAGGCATGATCCTCTATTAGTTGGAAAACAGGCCTTTGGGCTGGCTTCAACCACTCCAGTCAGTTCTTTTGAAGAGATCCACCTCACAATTGAATTTAGAGGCTCTGGAAATGTATCAGAAATACGTGCAAACTATATACTGGTAATAAAAAAATTGAATAGGGTGTATATTTTCTTTCAAAATGGAAGAATGGGGAAAAGGAAAGATTGGACAAACAGAAGTTTTTATAAAGTTTAGTTTTTTAATTGTCTTTAGCATGTGGTTAATACATCTTTAATAGAGGATTAATATTACAGGAAAAGCTACTTTGCTCATCTAGAATTGTTTGTGTCACAGTGCACTGGACCAGAGAAGCTAGAATTCTCAAGAGTTCCCATCAGTCAAAGAGTTTCTTTTAAAATAAAATCATTTTTCTTTTCCTGAATTTCACAAGCTTTTAAGTGTGTCATTTGACTTGATTAAAGTCAAGTTAAATGACATACTTAAAAGTTAAACTTTTTAACAGGGTTCCATCTACGAAAGTGTATTAGTGAGCTTTGACTGTCTAGACTCAGAATCCCTAATCCGCTGTCACAAAATCTGATCCATAACTCAATTCCTATTTGACTCTCCTTGCACCCCACCTCCACTTGTTCTGGTCGTCTGCGGATTCGCTTTAAACACTGGCCTGTCACTTGAGTAACTCAAAAGCTGCATTGTGTTGTTAATAGCCAGTATGTACATCACAAGTTTTATACAGGGTTGCAAATCGTGCTCAAGTAACTTTAAAAAATGGTGTGATTTTCCTTCTGAAAACCAATAAAATGTATTGACTAGTGACCACAGCTTCATTGACCCATATTGGGTCCCAGCACACCAAATTTAAAATTATTATTCTTGTGTTTAAATCACTATCTCTGTAACCACCTCCAATCTTGCAACCCTGCCCCCTGAATACCTCATTCCTCTGACTCCAGCCACGAATGCATCTATCCCTCTTCGTCCCACCACTGTTCCTTCAGCTGCCCGGGTCCCACTCTGGAATTCCTTCCCTAAGCCTTCCATCACCCTCTCCTCTTAAAATCTACCTCTTTGTAAAAGCTTTTGATCAACCCTACTAATTGTTCCTCCTTTGGCTTGGTGTCCATTTTCCTCACTGATCTGTGAAGTGCCTTTTTCGACATTGTTTTTCTACATTAAAAGCAATATGAATGCAAGTTATTGTTACACAATCTAGCCCACTCTGTCAAAAAGTTTAACTTGTGAAAATAGACAAAAACAGAACTGTATGTTTGAAATATGAAATTAGAAGGAACTGTCTGGCAATGCACAGCAAGCCAAACTGCATCTGAAAAGGAAAAGATAGAATAACGTTTGGGGTTGGGATCTTCTGACTTAAACTGAAGCATTGATGTTAAATCACCTGTTATTTCCATCATATAGTGTACTGTTAACATGTACCGTTAACATGCAAGAACCCTTTACTTTGCCTACTGTTAGCACATCTTGATAAAATAAATAAAAATGGAAAATGCTAGAATGCAGAGAAAAGAGAAGTTATGATATTTTAGATGTGTACTCTTCAAGCATTTGTGGTTTTTAAAAATTTGAGAACCTTGTATATAGACTTACAGAAATTGTCTTTGTAGCTACAAAATGCCATTACTTTAATAGACCACAGTTTTCATGATGTAGCAATACTGAGGTTGATCTATATCTTATTTACTCAGTTGTTACTACTGGCAATTTTCAGTCCTTTACTTTGAGCTCTATAGCAGCACATACACTTCCTTTTAGCTTCTTTTAAATTGGATCGACACATTTTATATTCTATCCTTTGTCCGTACCCTTTATATAGTATGCAGTTTGGTCTTTTTAGTAAATGTGCTTTAGCACTGTAATGTTTCAACGCGTTTCTTTAGATTATTAATAAATAATGTTTGTTTAAACTGCGTTTTGGCTTTTTCTTTTAAATTGAAGAGCAAAATGACTTTGGATTACAATGGTGTCTTGTAAGAATCATCTTTGAGAACACAGAATAGTATTGGGATAAAGATTCACAGCCTTCAATAACTATTAGAAATAACTTTGACTACAAGGTACCAAGACCGGGGAATTGCCTAGCGCCTTGTTTTGGGGGCGGTAACATCAGCGATGTGGGACTTTCTGCACCAAGTGTGGAAATCCCGTCCCGTGCGCGAAATAGGGGTTACCGCCCCTAAGAGGAAGTGGAGCGCACGACACCTCCCCTTTAACTAGCGCCCCGCGAGCTGCCATGCGGCGCCCCCTGAAGCTGTCGCTGGCATCGCCCCGCGCAGCTTCAGGGGGCGATACCGAATTTTTGCTCCTGGGCGAAAACGGTGGTGATATCATTGCCAGCAAGGCACTACCACTTACCGCCGACGTTAAACTCCAGCAGAATTTAGTGGGCGTCGTTAGCAGTGCCACGCCCAGGCGAAAAGTCATTCGCGCCCTGTTAGCACCTCCGGGGGTGGGGGGGGGGGGGCTAATGGGAGGCGCAAACTACCCCAATTTCCCCCCCCTCCCCCCACACACACATTTTAATGTGTTATTGGTTATCATTTTTTTCCAAGAAATCTGTAGTTGGAGCCTGGAAGATGTTTTGTCATTGATTAGGATTGGCAGTGGTGACACTTAACAGCAGCCAATGTGATTCACATGCCCCTCCTAAGCAGTGATGTGACTATAGTTTAATTCTGGCCAAAAACTGGAAGGCCTTTCATGTCAGACTGAAAGTGAGCCAGCTACACTGGTGGCCAACTCTGGGTAACCAAGGTGTTCCACTGAAATTTCCCTGGCAGATGTTGATGGTGTGTGTGTGTGTGCAGTACTTCCTGGACTCTGAAATAACTTCGTAATTGCATATTTCTCAGGAGGTAAAGGGACTAAAAATAACCTGGAACACACAGGAGTAAGTACTTATCCCATAAGTTGCCTTCTCCTTTAACCTTGCATTAAAGCTTATACTGGATTTGGTGAATAAAATTTCATACCTGTATAATGTGGAAAAAATGAGCGCATATAGTACTGTAAATGAAAGTCCATTCTAACCATTTCATCAACCAGAAATTCAAAACATGTTGCCTGTTTTTCTGTAAATATAATAGGCCATTGAAAAAGTTAGGAAAACTTTTGGAAGTAAAAAATCTGAATTTAAAAACATAGTGTCTATTCATCAGTCACTAAGGTGACATCAGGGAAAAATAGAAAAAAGTCAAAGCTAAAGGCACGATATCTGAATAGATGAATTAACAGTGCAGATAGAAATGAATAGGTTTGATCTAATAGCCATTACGATGACGTAGTTGCAAAGTGGAGTTGAGGCCAAGATCAGATCAGCCATGATCTTATTGAACAGCGGAACAGGCTCGAGTGGCCAAATGGCCTACACCTGCTCCTATTTCTTCTTTTTTTTAAAAAAAGTGACCAGGGTTTAGAAGTAACTTTTAAAAGAGATGGACAAATTGGAAAAGGAGGAGGGGTAGCCCTGATAATGGATAGGATAAAGACAGTCGAGAGAAAGGATCTTGGCTCAGAAAATCAAGAAGTAGAATCAGTTTGAGTGGTGCTAAGAAACAGCAAGGGCAGAAAAGATTGGTGGGAGTAGTTTAGAAGCCCTCCTCCAAACAGTAGTTGTAATGAAGGGCAGAGTATAAATCAAGAAATTAGAGATGCATGTAACAAGGGCAATACGGTAATCATGGGGGACTTTAATCTACATATAGACTGGGCAAACCAAATTTGCAGTAATGGGGAGGACGAATTCATGGAATGTATACAAGATAGTTTTCCAGATCAGTATGTTGAGGAACCAACTAGGGAGCAGGCTATTTTAGATCTAGTATTGTGCAATGAGAAAGGGTTAATGAATAATCTTGTAGTAAAAGGGCCTTTAGGGAAGAGTGACCATAATATGATAAAATGTTATATTGAGTTTGAAAGTGATTTAGTTAAATCCGAAACTAGGGTCTTGAATCTAAACAAAGCAAACTACGTTGGCTAAGGTAAATTAGGGAACTACATTAAAAGGTATGAAGGTAGACGAGCAATGCCTAGCATTTAAAGAATTATTACATAATTTACAACAAATATACATTCCTTTAAGGCACAAAAACCCCACAGGAAAAGTGGTCCAACCTGGGCTAACGAGAAGTTAAAGATAGTATTAGTTCAAATGAAGAGGAATATAATGTTGCCAAAAAGAGCAGTAAGCCTGAGGATTGGGAGGATTTTAGAATTCAGCAAAGAAGGACCAAGAAATTGATAAAGGAGGGGAAAATAGAATGAGTAAATTGGCGAGAGGCATAAAAACAGACTAGAAGCTTCTATAGATATGTAAAAAGGAAAAGATAAACGGAAAAAGTAAATATGGGTACCCTTACAGGCTGAGACAAGAGAAATTATAATGGGGATAAGGAAATGGCAGAGAAATTAAACAAATACTTCATGTCTGTCTTCACGGAAGAAGACGCAAAAAAAAACTCCAGAAATAGTAGAGAATCAAGTGAGAATGAGGAACTAAAAGAAATTGGTATTGGCGAAATTAATGGGCCTGAAAGCCGATAAATCCCCCAGACCTGATGGCCTACATCCTAGGGTTTTGAAAGAGGTGGCTATAGAGATAGTGGATGCATTGGTTGTCATCTTCCAAAATTCCATATAATCTAGAAAGTTTCCATAGATTGGAAAGTAGCAAATGTAACCCCACTATTTAAGAAAGAAAGGAGGGAGAGAGAAAATGGGAAACTACAGACCAGTTAGCCTGACATCAGTGGTAAGGAAAATACTAGAATCTATTATTAAGGATGTGGTAACAGGGCACTTGGAAAATAGTAAGATTGGGCAGAGTCAACACTGATTTATGAAAGAGAAATCATGTTTGACAAATCTGTTGAGGTTTTTTGAGGTAACTAGCAGAATAGATAAGGCGGAACCAATGGATGTCTATTTAGATTTTCAGAAGGCATTCAATAAGGTGCCACACGAGGTTATTAAACAAAATTAGGGCTCATGGGATTAGCGATAATATACTAGCATGAATTGAGGATTGGTTAAAACAGAGAGTAGGAATAAACGGGTCATTTTCGGGTTGGCAGACTAACTAGTGGGGTGCCGCAAGGATCGGTGCTCGGGCCTCAACTATTCATAATCTATATCAATGATTTGGATGACGGGACCATATGTAATGTATCCAAGTTTGCTGATGATACAAAGCTAGGTGGGAATGTAAATTGTGAGGAGGATGCAAAGAGACTTCAAGGGAATATGGACAGGTTAAGTGAGTGGGCAAGAACATGGCAAATGGAATATAATGCGGAGAAATGTGAAGTTATCCACTTTGGTAGGAAAAATAGAAAAGCAGAATATTTTTTTTAAATGGTGAGAGATTGGGAAATGTTGGTGTTCAGGGGGACCTGGGTGTCCTTGGACACGAATCACTGAAAGATAACATGCAGGTACAGCAAGCAATTAAGAAAGCAAATGGTATGTTGTCCTTTATTACAAGAGGATTTAAATATAAGAGTAAAGATATCTTACTGCAATTGTATAGGGCCCTGGTGAGGCCACACCTGAAGTATTGTGTACAGTTTTGGTCTCCATACCCAAGGAAGGATATACTTGCCATAGAGGGCAACGAAGGTTCACCAGGCTGATTCCTGGGATGGGGGGGAATGTCCTATGAGGAGAGATTGAGTAGACGAGGCCTACATTCTCGAGTTTAGAAGAATGGGAGGTGATCTAATTGAAACATACAAAATTCTTACAGGACTTGACAGGGTAGAAGCAGGGAGGATGTTTCCACTGGCTGGGGAGTCTAGAACGAGAGATCACAGTTTCAGAATAAGGGGTCGGCCATTTAGGATTGAGATGAGGAGAAATTTCTTCACAGAGGGTGATGGTGAATCTTTGGAATTCTCTACCCCCCGAAGGCTGTGGATGCTCAGTCTTTGAGTATATTCAAGACAGAGATCGATAGATTTTTGGATATTAGGGGAATCATGGGATATGAGAATAGTGCAGGAAAGTGGAGTTGAGGTAGAAGACCAGCCATGATCTTATTGAATGGTGGAGCAGGCTCGAGGGGCCGAATGGCCTACTCCTGCTCCTAATTCTTATGTTACAGCAATTCGAGATTTTGAAGGATTTTGTAAAAAGAATTGTAGCACTTTATAATTTGCTGTCTGTTGATTGGAATATTGAAAGGTAGTAAACTAGCGAAAGTGTACTAATAAATCACAGCAACTGTTTGGCTAGACCATTCATACTCCAATTATGATACAATAGTCCACTGCTTTGCTTTAAAAAGTTTGAATTAACCAGTAACTCAAAATAAGCAATTCAGATAAAACAGCACAGAGCTAGTTCTGCTTCATTTCAATTCAAGTTAATAGATCATTTGAATTAAACAACTTTTTAAATGAGGAGCAGACTGCACTTGTGACTCATGCCAGAGCAACTGTTATTTTGGTTCGATTTTTTGGTACCTGTTATATTTTATAGTGGAGTATTTTGCTGCTGTTGTGCTCCTACTGCCTGCTGTAGGTGATGTTTAGAAGCCAGAACGAGGGATATTGGAGCAGTAACAATTGGGAAAGGTGATTTTTGTTTGTTTCTCAGAGCAATGGGACTTTTTAGGCAAAATCTCACCACGTAGAGACTTGTAGTATGATCGGGCTTCACCAAATGACTTGGATCTGAGTCCTTGAGTAGATATTGCCAAGTTCCAATGATCCAGGAATATTTTTGTCACTGCATTACCAGAAATGAACAGGCTCCTCAAGTCTGTGAGTAAATGCGTGACCAGGTGAGGTAAGGAGCAACCAGGAAGTTCTTAGTTTAATTCCCGATTGGTATGAACTTCTATGGTCTGAAATACAGTATACGGTTAGCATGAGAGCTCTTTAGGCAAAACTGGAAAATCGGCCACGGTTTTCATTCCTGATTGCAATCCAATAAGCTGTTTCTGGAAAGTGCGTATATGTGGTAAGCTGAGGGGTTGTGCTCGGGTGTGACATCACAGCCAAATAACTCCTACGCTTACTGCCTATGGTCACACAAAAACAATGACCACTTAGCAAGGTACTGTAGGCCCTCTGAAGTTTGTGAACCATACCGCAACATGAGTTCACATCTTTTAGGAGATGAGGAAAGGGGAAAAAATAGAGGTAGAACGGATTTTTTTGTGTGAGCACTGCCGGGAATGTATAATGGGAAATTTGGGCTGTGCAAATGCAATTTCCTGATGTGTGCACTTAGTGGGTTAGGCTGTGCATCTACTGCATGCAAGTGTAAAATGTATCAATTTTTAAATATTTTTCTTTAATCTGTAAGAGATGACTAAGTAGTTCAGTTGCTAACCTTTGACCCAGGCACAAATCTGTACGAGTAATACATCCTTTTGAGGCATGGAATTTAAAAACAAATTTTGGGTTAGTCAGGGTATTGCACATGTCCCATTATATTATGATACATATGACACATTCTAATCAATAGCAAGTGGATTAAAAGACCCAGTAGATCTCTCTCCTTGACAGAGAGCACATTAGATATTGTAAATACTTCTCTGATGTATTAAATTGATCATCAAAATAAGTGGTTTTCATTCTGATTTATTAGCTTTAATTTTTAATGACAATACCACGTTAGTTGAAATTCACAAAGATTTAAGTTAAACTTGATAGCTGTCATCTCAGCAGATACTGGGTTAATCTATACACTTGCCATGCTCCATATCTGAAAGAAGAAATTAGTTTACTCAAGCAAAGTATAGTACAGTATTTCAAAAACTAGGCAAATCCAGTCCTTCCTATCACGAGTTCCTTGTCCGCATCAATCTGTATATCCTATGGTTCGTGGTAACTATTCTAAACTGTCATTTCAGTTTTAAAATATTTTGATTACCTTGCAGCTCTGTCGAAGAAATTTTAGCTTAAATTAACTCAGCGGAGACTTTCAGAGCCGTGCTTCGAGAGAAAGTTTATTTCTAACGAGATATCTCTGAGAGCCCGCTTAGTCCACACTAAGGCAGAACTCTGACTTTTACAGGAAAACCCGTGCCTTATTTATACAGTAAAAAGAGGAGTTTTATCTTCAAATTCCACACATTAACATTAATCATATTACTCCGAGAATACAAAGGTCATCCCGGAAGGCACACATTATCTGTTCTTGCATAGTTTCTCCCTGTCTGTGTCAATAATCAGTTTCTCCCTGTCTGTCAATAATCAGTTTTAGGAGACTCATGCAGGGAACAGATAATCAGTTTTTGTTTTCTTAAGACAAAGAAGTTTGGGTGTTTTCTCTAGCTCCATTATTTCTACAATATCAGCAAGAAGTGATTTTAACCCTTCCCTTTACCATACTACAGAGATCGTTTTCTTCCACAACTCCCTCCTTGTTGATCTTTATAACCGATCAACACAGTTTCTTTTTCTTTATTGAAAAGGGGGTTCATATCCTTCGGGGTAGGGTCGCATCTTGAGGCATTCTACTTCGTCATATTCATCTAATTTTTCTTCTATGCGGCTTAACCTTCCTTTCACAAACATACTTTTCCCTTCTACTTGGGATACTAGG
This sequence comes from Pristiophorus japonicus, assembly GCF_044704955.1. Classification (NCBI taxonomy): domain Eukaryota; kingdom Metazoa; phylum Chordata; class Chondrichthyes; family Pristiophoridae; genus Pristiophorus; species Pristiophorus japonicus. Next base: position 24,208,474 of record NC_091992.1, read on the forward strand.
CCCATTACCTGGTTAATTAGCCTTTTTACTTTTATCCACATCCCACACATGATTATTAGTAATATAAGCATAACCACACCTACGATTACTATGGGGTGTATAGCAAGCCTTCAGTACTGCTGAAGCTTTGGGGGACCATCCGAAACACACATCCCACCAGTGGTGTACTGTCAGGGAGGTGACTGCATTCGCGATTCTTACTAGTTGTCCCTTCTTGTAACTCATTTCTATTTTGAACTGGTGGATGTCTCGGCCCCTTTTGGACAGAGCCGCCTCTATTTGTTTGTCATTTTTTATCAAATTGTGCAATCGGGTCAAATTAATTACAGGGGGTAAAGGATCAATTTTGTGCACAGACAGATATTTTACTACATTCTGCCACTGCCCAAAAGTATAAGTTCTTCTTTCTTCTGGATCATACAGGGTGTAGACTTCTCTCACACATGTATTAATGGGGGGTTTATACAGAATTCCGTCCAGGTAGACAGGTCTATTTCCCGTCAGGCAGACCTCATTCTGTCCTACTTCAGAAATATCGGTGTCATTGGTTGGTTTTAGTTCCCATCTACATATTCCAGTGGGGTGCTGTAGAGAGCATGGTTCGTGTATGGCAGTCTGATAGGGACACACCATTCCGAACGGCCACCGAGCACATCCCCTGTCGTGATGTGTTAGATTCTTTTCATCAACCCAGTCTCCTTTAAATTCTGGGTACCAGAAGTTTCGTCCGAACAACTGGGGTATTACTTGGAACTGACACCATATTTCTCCTTTTGTCTTATTTACTATTTCCATAGTGATGTTACATCCTTTTAAATCGCAACCAGTATATTTTTCTTGGGGTTTAATGGTTAAATTTAGAAGTTTATCTTTCTGATTGATTTCCGGTAATCTCTCCCATGTGTTAGCATGGAAGGATAGTACTTTCCTTTCTAGCTCAGCTCTCAGTAACTGTCTGATCATCTCCCTGAACATGCAATGGGTGTACTTATTTACTTCCTTTTGTTCCTTCATTAGGTTTTCTATTTCCTTCTCTATCTTTTCATTCTGCCCCCAGGTCATTTCGTCTGTGATATAACCTGATGCCTGCAATTGCTGTAATCCTTCATCCCAGGCATTTCTTATTTTTATGCCTTTCCCCACTCCACAAGCTTTGCACATTACTGTGAAGTTCCCTATTTTACAATTTTTTCCTTCTGGGCACACAAAGTTATCTTGCCGTTCTGACCTATCACTTCTTTCCCACTCCATATCTCCCTTCCATTCTTTTCCTTCTTCCTGTCTGACTCTTCCTACTGCTAAAATGATCAGAATGCCCAATGTCCGCTTACAGCTTTTCCAAGAGTCCCGCCTCATCTTCCCTTTTTTCTCTGTTTCTATAACACTCCTGTATTAATTTGTTAAAATAACAGCACGCAAGCATGAGGGTAACAGTGATCCAAATAATAAAGGCCCAAATTGGCATACAAGCAAGTTCTGACATTCGGCCTGAACTCTGGGTGTCTTATTTTAGGTTCAATGTACCCTTGCGAAGGGTCACAAAAGAAGGGTCAGTACAGTTCTTTGGTGAGAAGATGGCCGTCTTCTCGGGTAGGTAACCGTAGTACGTCCTAGTTCTATGTCTCTTCTTTTGGCTGTGATTCGTTGGGGAAGTAATATTTACAACGGGTTGCATGCACCCAGTTTGGATGCTTTTCCAATTTCAATGCGGTTCTCGTCGTGAGAATTATCTGATACGGTCCTTTCCACCTAGGAAAAAAAGATTCTTTGTTTAATGTTTTCACTAACACTTGGTCTCCTGGCTTGAATGGGTGCATATTTCCTTCCGACAGGGGCACCTGTGTCTGCTTTATCTGGTCATGCAGACTTCTTGCTATTTCACACATGGCCTGAGCATACTTTAGTGATTTTTCATCATTCCAAATTAATGCTACCTTTTCCGCTACCAGTGGTGGTTTTACTCCGGCAGGCATTGGCCTTCCCAATAAGGCTTCATGCGGTGTCAAACCAGTGTTTCGGTTTTTCTGGTTTCTTAATGTATATAGTACCAACGGTAGGGCGTCTGGCCATTTTAATCCTGTCTCCTTACATACCTTGGTAAGGGTAGATTTTATTATCCCATTTACTCTCTCTACTATCCCTGAAGACTGAGGTTGATATGGTATATGTAACTTCCACTGGAAACCTAAAGCTTCTGCAAGATTTTGCACTATTTTTCCGGTGAAGTGTGTTCCCCTGTCACTGTTGATTCCCATAGGTATCCCATATCTTGGTACTATTTCTTTAAATAGAATCTTTACTACTGTTCGGGCATCGTCTCTCCTAGTGGCGTACGCTTCTACCCACCTTGTGAACATGTCTACTATGACTAATAGGTACTTAAAACCTGATACTGGAGGCATGTGGACAAAATCAATTTGCAAATTTTCAAAGGGCATACTTGGCTGGGGTAGATGATCATATTCAGCAGGTGTTTTACCTCTGTTATTTTGTTGACAAATTTGGCATGTTCTAGCAACTTTTTCAATTACCACTGTTATTCCTGGTGCATACCACTGTGCATTAATAGCATGCATCATCCCTCCTTTGCCCATGTGAGCCTGACCGTGTGCTAGGCGAGACAGGGGCAAGAATAGAGATCTAGGGCAAACAGTTCGCCCATCAGGGTGATACCAAATGTAATTTTTTAGAAAGCAACCCTGGTTTTCCCAAGTCCTTCTTTCTTGCATAGTAACTTGTTGTTGAGCTGTTTTAAGTAGTTGGACGTCAAGTGTCTGTGGAAGGGTGACTGAGACTGCTTGAAGGCAGTCTGTCTGTGCCGAAGCGGCCTGTTTGGCTGCTTCATCAGCCCTCCTATTTCCCACTGACACTTCATCCTCACCGATTGTGTGTGCTGCACATTTGATAACGGCTACCTTATTTGGCAACTGAATGGCGTCTAATAGATTAAGCACCAATTGAGAGTGCTTAATATGCTTTCCACCAGAGGTGATAAAGCCTCTGTTTTTCCATAGTTGTCCAAAATCATGGACCACACCGAATGCATATCTAGAATCAGTATAGATATTGGCAGTTTGATCTTTTGCTATTATACAAGCTCTGGTGAGGGCAAATAATTCAGCAGCCTGAGCCGAGGTTCCGGGAGGCAGGGCAAATGCTTCAACAGTTTCATGGGGGCTTACAATTGCATAGCCTGACAAAAGCAAATTATCTGATGGTCTGTACGATGACCCATCCGTATAGAGAATGAGATCAGGATTGTCCATGGGCTCTGTGAGCAAATCTGGTCTCGGCAAGGTGGCTAATTCCACTGTTAACAGACAGTCGTGCTGGTCTGGATCCTCTATTTCTCTGGTGGGAACAAAAGTGGCGGGGTTTACTATCGGCACGCGTTGAAAGGTGTAGTTAGAGTGTGATAGCAGCAGTACTTCATAACCTGTTCTTCTAGATGCTGTGAAATGCTGGGTGGCGGCGGAGTTCAATGGTAATAGCACTGCATGAGCTGTAACGACAGTACACGGATAGTCCAAAACAATAGGTACTGACTTCTCCACCATGACCGCAGTAGCGGCTACAGCGCGTAGACATGCTGGCATTCCCCTCACTACTGGAGGAAGTAAAACCGAATAATAGGCCACTGGTCTATTTCCCCCACCATGTTCTTGGGTTAATACTGCCGTTGCAAATCCTTCTTTCTCATTCACATAAATCTGAAAGGGTTTAGAATAGTTCGGAAGTCCCAATGCCGGAGCGTTAGTGATAGCTTTCTTTAACTGCTCAAATGCCTCCTCCCTCTCTGGGGTCCCACTCTACCTTGGGTGGGCATCATTTAGGGCAGCTGATCTTAGGACCGCATCCCATTCTCGATAATCAAGGATCCACTGTCTGCAGTACCCCACCATCCCCAAAAAAGACAAAATATCCTTTTTTGTCTTTGGTATGGGGATACTCTGAATAGTCTGAATTCTTTCGGGTCCTAGCTGCCTCTGCCCTTGAGATATGTGGAAACCCAGGTACTGGACTTGAGTCTGGCAAAATTGTAGCTTTTGTAATGATACTCTGTGCCCTCTTTCACATAGGTGTTGTAATAATTTCAGGGAATCTTGCATGCATCTGTATCCGTGGCTGGAAGCCACAAGCAAATCATCCGCATATTGTAACAGTACAGACTGGTCTGATAATAAACAGTCTTCTAGGTCTCTTTTTACTGCTGCTGCATATACTGCGGGGCTTTCGGTGTACCCTTGGGGCAACCGGGTCCATGTGTACTGCTGTTTCTTGTAGGTGAAAGCAAACAGATACTGACTCTCTTGATTTACTGGGATGGAGAAAAAGGCTGAGCACAAATCTATCACAGTAAAGACAGTTGCTGTTGGTGGGATGGCAGATAGCACAATGTTGGTGTCCGGTACCACAGGGGTGATAGGGACTACTATCTTATTAATAGCTCTTAGATCTTGCACAAATCTCCACTCATTCGGCCTATTAACCTTTGGTATGGGCAGTATCGGAGTGTTACACGGGCTCTGTGTCTTTTCTAGAACTCCTTGTTCCAACAATGCAGAAATGACTGGCTCTATCCCATCTTCTGTCTCTGGAGGCAGTCTGTACTGCTTAATGCTTGGTAACATGGCGTTCTTTATCAGTCGTACCCGGTGGGGTGCTGCAGAATGTACCTTCCCAACATGATTCTTATGTTTTGCCCAAAGTTCAGAAGACACTTGATTGAATGCCATTGGCAGCTTAGGGCTCGGTTGTCCAGGGGGTTGCTGTTTTTTAAAGGTGGAGGCATAACTTTTACCTTTCCACTGGAGAATTCTCCTGGAACGGGTGATTCTGGACATTCTGTAATTCTATTACTGCCCAAGGTCTATAGCCTTGATGCTGCTTCTCCTTTTCTATTTCTACAATCATCGGACCCATATCTTTGGGTTTCGCCGGCGGTTTTACAGCCAATGTCAGATGGGGTGTCGAGTTCTCTTCTTTAAATCGCTTCTGCTGTAAGGGTGTCAAATCCATGGCTACCCCTAATCCTTCTGGTCCGAAATAAATGCGGGGTGTAGCTTCTATTATCTCTTCTTTATCTAGAAAGGGCTGTATTAAGCACTGGTAAGTTTCAGCTTTTTGTCGAGTGTACCAGGCTGTGCAGTGAAGCTGAACTGCCTCAAAGCTTGTTAAGATGATATACATCAGTTCGTCCGCATTAGAGTCAAATTTAGCTTTTAAGTTTTTTACAATATCCTGTATCGGGGGGAATAGAAGTTGCCACTCAATTGCCAACAATAGAGGGCAGCCTTTTCTTTGTTATCTTCCCCCTCCTCCCTTTTAATCCCATCAAAGAACTGATGGATTTTATTTTGAGGGAGCTCCATGAACATCCCTTCCTTTGTGCAATATATTGTGGCTCCTAGTTTGCACAAAGTCTGTCTTCCTAATAAAGGGAGAGGGGCTGTTTGAGAGACTATCAAAGTCTCATTATCTACTTGTTGTCCTTCAATTGTCAATTTAGTAGGTTCGGACAAAAATTCTTTCAGGGGGATACCGGCCACCCCCATGCTCAAGACGGTAGTGTTGCTTACAGGTAATCCCACAGAGGGTGGTACAGAAGACATAGTAGCACCGGTATCCACCAGAAACTTTACATAAGTGTTTCCCACTTTTATTACTGCCAAAGGATTCTCTTCTATGTCTGTAGATAAGCGAAGGGTTGCCGCCTGTACCACTACACCTCCGGGGCATCCCTATGCTGATTGGTGCGGGTTGGGGTTAGAAAAGGAAAATTGAGGGGCCAGTGGAGGTGTAGGTTCGGGGAAATTCCCCTGTAACCCTCCAAACTGTTTAGGTGGGCACCTACAATCTCGAGCCCAGTGTCCCTTCCTTCCGCAATTTCTACACTCATCTTGCGAGCGATCTCGCTGGGACCACTGTCCTCTTCCTCCTCCCCTCCTTCCCCCAAACCCTCCTCTATTCTGTGCTTGTCCTCTTCCTTTCTGCTGATAGTATTGTCCTGCTGTTTTGGCTTTGTTATCTTTGTAGGTAAATAGTCCCTCCGTGTCCATGTTTGCCAGTACTGTAATTGTTTCCTTCCAGTTTTTTCCTTGCCAGTCCAAGACCTTGATCTTGTACGTTCTGGCATGCTGTGGTAACGTACAATTCAACAAGGTCTGCACTGCTAAAAGTTCGTTTTGATCCAAGGGTATTCCTGCATGCTCGTCCCAGCTATTTTTCCACCTGCCTGCGAAATCTATCATTGATTCTTCCGCTTTCTGCAGACAGCGGGTGACTTCCCCAATGTCCCCATGTTTTTTAGCTCCTTGCAGAATTGCATTTTTTCCCCTATGTTGCAGCCAGTGAGTTAATGACTCATTGCCGTTGTCCAGTAAGGTATCATCAACTCTCCAATCCCCCCTTTCTCCTGGCGGGATAGAGAACATATCTTTTACTCCCTGCCAGGAGGATCTGTAGGCTGCTTGTAATAATAATTTAATATCCCCCAGTAGCGGATTGTAAATCGTACATGTCTGCTCAAGCCAGTTGTGAAATATCTCTGGCCTCTCCCGGGGACCAGGGTTTTAAAACCGCTGTGGTTCCTATCATTACCCTGGGATTTTGGAGGAGGAGGGTAGAGTCGGCTTCTGCCTGGGCTGGGGTTGTTTGCGACCTTAGTCGAGAACTCATCCCAGATCTCTGATTGACTTCCCCTCCCTCTGCTGCTTCAGCCCCTGCTCCTAATACCTCCGGATTTCCTCCATCGGCTCCTCCATTAGGTGGTGGGGCCGGGAGAACAGCTAGTTCTCTCTGGGCTTGATCTCTATGGGCAATAACCATTTCTATAATTTCCTGCCAGCTATTTCGCTTTGGGGGTTCTATACGAGGATAAAGTCCCACGGTGGGTGCTGAGGGGATAGGGAGGTTTGGAGGGCTATAAGAGGGAGGTTTTTCATTTTCTCCCTTTTCTTTTCCTCCTGATTTATTCTCCGAATTTTTATTTTTCGGAGGCTGATGTCTCTTAGCAACCTCAATCCATTTATTAAAACAATTTTCCATGTAATCCTTGTCCCAAGTAGGGTCTCCCCCTCCTTCCTTGGTTGTTTTTCTCCATTCCTCAATTAAAGATAGTTTAAAACTTCCTCCATATGGCCAATCCCCATCAGACCAACCGTACAAATCGCTACTAAACGTTACCGCATATCGGTCATCTCCTGTTTCTTTAATTACAGTGTCCGCCGGCGAGCCGGGCGGCACAATTGGATCTCCTACCTTCTCTCGTTGCTTTACTACCTTACGGATTCTCTTTTCGGTTTTAGAATGTAATTTCATTCCTTTGGTCAAGGGCTCGTCTTTCTTTCCTTTTCTAGGAGCTGGGCGCGAGCGCCCTGCTCGACTAGAGCTGTTTCCCATTCTTCCGGGTGCGACGTCTCGCGATTTTTCTGAAATGAGAATTAAGGACACTCCTACAAAATATACAGTAATATTTTACAAAGCGCTCACCGGTGTTCTCTTTTCTGCTCAGCTCGGGGTCTCCTTATTGCTTTCTTGTTATTTTAGCTTCTTTGTGGTAGCTACCTTAAATGCCTCACCCTTCAAGGGATCTTGGTGGCTCGTCCCCCTTTTAGCTAGGACGGCCTTGGTACCTTCCCCCTTTCAGCTAGGAAGGTCCTTAAAATTCCTCTTTTCTCTTTTCAAAGTTAAATTTGGTTCTTTTGGATCTCGTTTTTAGAGATCCTGCCTGACTACGCCAGAATCTGTCGAAGAAATTTTAGCTTAAATTAACTCAGCGGAGACTTTCAGAGCCGTGCTTCAAGAGAAAGTTTATTTCTAACGAGATATCTCGGAGAGCCCGCCTAGTCCATACTAAGGCAGAACTCTGACTTTTACAGGAAAACCCGCGCTATATTTATACAGTAAAAAGGAGTTTTATCTTCAAATTCCACACATTAACATTAATCATATTACTCCGAGAATACGAAGGTCATCCCGGAAGGCACACATTATCTGTTCTTGCATAGTTTCTCCCTGTCTGTGTCAATAATCAGTTTCTCCCTGTCTGTGTCAATAATCAGTTTTAGGAGACTCATGCAGGGAACAGATAATCAGTTTTTGTTTTCTTAAGACAAAGAAGTTTGGGTGTTTTCTCTAGCTCCATTATTTCTACAATATCAGCAAGAAGTGATTTTAACCCTTCCCTTTACCATGCTACAGAGATCGTTTTCTTCCACAAGCTCATTTGACACATGTCCCTTTTGTCCTTCTAATATTACATGGGTCAGGTTCGCATAACACTTTCATGCATGCAGACATATTTATTTGAATTATGCAAGACTGATTCTTGCTGAACTTGAGGATCTTCCCCTGACACCGTGTTTTTTTAAAAAAATTAAAAGCTGTAAACTAGCATTAGCATTTGCTTGACTGTTGACCTGTCCCCTCATTTCTGCTGAATTGACATCAAGTCAAAGTGCTGAAACACTTCGCATTGTACAAAACGTGCAATTCAAATTAATGTGGGAACTTTGGGATCCTAACTGGGATTTGTTTTGCCCTCAACAGTCTGGGGGATACAGAGGACAGTTTTAGTGCACTTCCAGCTGCCCTAGCTGAGATCACAGTAGTAAAGGGGCAATGTGAGCAAAATAGTATGAGTAAAAATTGGAAGTGCACGCACTAACATTTGAGCTTCAAGAAAATACCATTGCAAAACTTTGCTTTCAGGCTCTTTTGTATATTACAGATAAGGAAATGTTAAACTTCTGGTGATGCTTTTAAATAATTTTTCATATCCTGCATTAAACTTGAGCACAGGATTTTTAAGTATTTGCTCAGTTTGTCTTTTATTTTGAATACCTTATTCCTCTTGCTAGTAATAAAGTGCTTTGCACTATTCATTTTCTATTTGAGTTGTTACCTTGAGAATGTAATATTCCTGAGATTTCAATCTGACTCCTGAAGTAGCTTCATTTGTGTATTTTAAATAGTGCAGGAAGCAATTTTTGTCAGAATCAGTATGCTTTTTAGTTCTTTTTCTGTATTCAGAAAACAGAGGTGACTTTGCCAGTTTCACACACGTCATCCTCTCAAAGCTTTATTAAATTTGTACAGTTTTTAAAAATTCTCTTTTGGCTCTTCCCAGTGAATTGGCCATCTCATTTCCCCCCCCCCCCCCCCCCCCCTGAATTTAACCACTAGAAAGTGCTTGTGATGATACTTGTAAGGTGTTTTGTTTCCTACTTTTTCATTTGGCCCAGCAACTCATCCTCAGGAGAGAATGGCTTGCTAACCCAGGTCTCTAGATACATTGGGCTCAATTTTCCCCAAAACATTTTCTTGGCGTACTTGAAGAGTTACGCCCGATTTTTTGGGGGGCCCAAGTACGGCAAAAAAAAAAGTGATGTAAGTTTCCCCGTTGGATCTCTTCATTTTGGCATGGCCTAACCCAAGGTGAGGGTGGAGCCTTGATCTGTGCCAAAAAGATTGGGCTGCCATGGTAACCAGGGTCACGAGCTGAGGCTGCAAAGTGAAGCATACAGCCACCTCGCAACACATTTTACCTCCAACCCCGTCCGAAGGCTGTCCGATCCAGTCCCATTCTCGGCCGCCGGTTCGGCTCTGTCTCTCTCTCCCTCTCTCTCTCTCTCCCTCTCTCTCTCTCTCCCTCTCTCTCTCTCTTTCTCTTCCCTCTCCCCTCTCCCTCTCCTCTATTGTGTTATGCAATAAACTAATGCTCCATTTTCATTGAAGTTTTGTTCATTTAACAAATGTCAATGCTCTCTCAGTAAATGCGTTAAATTGCTGAGATAGAAAGCTCTGAAATTAAATAAATCAAGTTTGTGCTTCGACGCCTCACAAGTATCATTTCCCCATTTTTCCTTTCAATGGTAGCCACATGGGATGAGTAAGCTTAGCTGAGTTGGTGGCACTCTTGCTTCTGGATCAGAAGGTTGTAGGTTTGAGCCTCTGCTCTAGGACGTGGACACATAATCTAGGTTTATACTTCAATACAGTACTTAGAGTAGTACTGTATGTCAAATAGTATCTCTCTGGCTTCTGTTCGCTTGAATATTTAGTTCCTTTTTTCTTATCTGGGCGTCTCTTCCCAAATAAAAATGAAAAACATTTAGTGGAGATCCTATCTGCCTGTTTAATTGGCTCAGATGGATGTTCAAGTTCTCATAGAATTATTTGATAAAGAATGCGGAGTTCTCATGCTGCCCTGGACAACATTCCTCCCTTAACCAGCACTACCCAAAAGCTGATTAATTTGTCATTCACCGTATTTCTGTTTGTGGGATCTTGTGTGCAAAATAGTTGTCATATTTGTCTACATGACAGTATTTCAAAGTCTTCCCTCTCAGGTGGACATAAAAGATCCCACGGCACTATGTTCTGGCTAATATTTATCACTGCCATCATCACTAAAACAGATTATTTGGTGATATCACATTGCTATTGGCCGCCACGTTTCCTTCATTACAACAGTGACTACACTTCAAAAGTACTTGATTGGCTGTACAGCTCTATAGGACATCCTAAGATCATGAAAGGCATTGTGGCTTTGGACAACGAGCAAAATCTGTTGATGCTGTTTTGATCGAGATAACAATCGTTCAATATCTCAAATAATCAAGATTCTGATAGTAACTGAAGTGCAAGAAACACAAATGGGACCACAAATCTTTCTACTTCGATTTTCCATCGCACAACTGAAAACATGCAGAAGTTCGCCAAAAATTGAAACGATTTATCTTTTAGATTTGAAGTATCTCTGCCGACTGGATCAGATAAATGCACAAGCAGTCAGCATCTTGAAGAATTGTGTCCAGTTCATCTAACGTGGTGTTTAGAATGAGGCTTAATGAGAAATGTGTGTTTTTTGGCACTGCAGCTTCACTGATCCATTTTCCTGATGCTGCAGCTCTGACTGTTCTGCTGACTGCTGTTTGATGTAATTATCAAGCATTGTCTTGAACAAGATCCTAACCCGCCTCAGAAGTATTTCCTTTGAACCAAACCTTTATGCTGTTCCCCCATTGAAGTGAGATGACCTGCACTGCTCTTAATTCAGCATTTGTTTAAAAGACCAAATTGTGGCTTGCTCACCAGTGGTTTTGGAGGAATTGATCTTGGGTGCTCAACCCTTGCCTGTTGGAACACTAGTAATGGCAGGACCACCATTTTCAAATCTCTAAACTTGGAGAAGGGAAAAAGGTAAGCATTGGCTTTTAAAGGGAACTCCCTTGGCTCAGCATCTGGTCCAGTCTGCTGAGAAATTTGAATTCATCACCATAAACACTACCTCAATTTTTATTTGGTTACTGTGGTCAACCTGTACCAGCATAGAAGGGACTTCCCATAATACAGAATCTTGAAAAGCTAAATGGTGTTTGCAGGAGTTATGTGGCATATACAATTTGGACTGCTTGATGTTTATTAAGCAGCAGCAAGTGCCTTGACGAGACAGATTAGTAGATACCCAAGATCAGTGGGATTCAATTATACAGATGTAGAAGCCTTGTGTAGGAACTGGAGTTCTGCATCCAAGGCTGCTCGACCTCAACAATAGACATCACCGGGTACCTCTAAGGTATACAAGATACATATAGTACAGACAAAGTAAACCCAGAATAGGTGCATCAAAGTAGCAGGCCAAGAGGGACAACTTCAGGGTTATGAAGGGTAAGTTTAGGACAGAGGACAGGAAATATTTTTTCCACAGAGAAGCATGATCAACAGCTGAAATCTGATACTTGGGAAGGACGTTTGAGACTCGGGACAGTTCACGAAACAGCTGGCTACTATAACCAGAAAACAGAATCGATATCCTGGAAAAATGAAATCAAATGCACCAAAGAGTCGCCTTCATCCAAACCTACCTTGTGATCTATACTGTATCTAAAAGTGCTGCTATCAAATTTCAGAGGCATTTTGTCATCAGCTTTATGGGGCTTTCTCCATGTATCTAAATAATGCATGGAGGGATAAAACGGAAGTGCACTTTGGGAAGTTTCCCCAGAGATCAGATACCGGAGCAGAAGAGTTGAATACTGTTAATTATTCAGTACTTGACAAGTACCGAGAATTTGGTGATGTGTATCTGAACATCCTCTGAGTAAACTTCGAAGAGGCGCTCTGTATTGGAAAGTGGGATATATTCAGATCTACCTTTTAAATGTTCTATACCAAAACTCAACAAGTGCTGCACCACTTACTGCATAGAGAATTCCCTTTATCCATTTGCTTCTGGATAAAGTTTTGGTCATGACTGGACAGCAATCTACGATCTTTGTATTAATCAGTCTATCCGTGGTATCTAGATGATTGCTTCGTTTTAATTGAGTACCATATGGACATGTGGAGGCAGATGTTCCCCCTAAAGAAAATCGGGCAGCAAAGATCTTATGCCACTAACAGAACCTGCTTGATTTTCTGCCCATTTAAATGAATGGGCAAAAAATTGAGCAGGTTGTGTTATGAGTACGCTGTCCTCTCCGTCCAATTTTGCTCTGAGTGCTGTGCCCAGGCGACCCTCTGTGCCTCACTGCAAGTGGAGGAAAATCTGCCCCAAGCATTTTCATTTTCTCCTAACTACTTTTTGTCTTCCACACATTCTTTCTCTGTAAATCAAACTAAGTTATCAACTAAATGTAAAGGACTGGCATTGGTGAGTAAAATCTAGATCTGTGTCTGCTGCCTGTTACTTGTTTCTGCTTGCAACTGATGACTATAGCAATGTGATATTTACTTTCTAGGAGTTGTAGAGTGGCGCCCCTTGTCCAGTGTGATTACTGCCCATTATTGTTTCACATGGACTGCCTGGACCCACCTCTTACTGCGATGCCAATGGGGAGATGGATGTGCCCCAATCACATCGAACATGTGGTGGTAAGCAATTTTGCACTCATGTCAAATATCTGCACCAAAATTGTCTCTTTTAATATTTGTATTTTACAATGCTGAACTGAATGTGATGATTACCATTTGTACGATATATTTTAAATTGTTATATGCTTTGTGCAGGCATTGCACACATTTGCTAATGTTTCCTAGGATACAGTGTCCAAATACTTTGGTGGAATGTTTGGGGAGAGAGGTATTAACACAGTGCATAGGGCTGTGATTTTTTTTTAAAAAGGCTTAAATATCATATCTTAGAAATGTATCCTCACTTTCAATCTTCATCTCTTCTTTGCCACGATCCATCCATTGTAGATGCATTAGATAGAGCGACCCTGACGAGTTATGTGAGAATCAGGAGCAATTTCACAGAGAAACCTGCAAATTGGTGCTTTGAGCTAACCTGATGCTGATCTAGATATGCCCATGCAAAAAAACTCAGTAGCGAAAGTAGCTGGTCCTGACTTTTCCAGACTTATGTATTGTTAGGATAAGCATCCATGATAGTACTACATGCAGATTTCAAAAATTCCTTATGGAACCAACTTAAAACTTAGTTTTAAAACCCTTAAGATGATTATTCTATGTTTTTGCAGGAGCTAATTTCCCCCCGTCACCTAATCTTGGGCCTCTGCCGCTGCTGCCCTGAACTGATCATAAGGATGCATGGGACAGTGAGTCAGGAATGACTCTTACTCTGATTTGTTCAACCTCCACTTAGCACCATAGCACTATAGATTAAATCAACAATTCAGTGACAGTAAGATTTAAAAATGTATCCCCAGTTGGTGGTGCAATGCATTGTGTGTGTCTACCTGAAACCTGAGGGGCTTTATCATCCAGTGGGTTTTGTATATAAATTAAATAATTTACCATAAATGCACCACAGAAAGTTTCAGTTCACAATCTTAACTTCCTGGCATTTTAGGAGTAGGGAGCCAATACGGTAAAGTTGAAGGAGGGAAGATATGAATTTAAACAGTGTGTCCTTCCAAATATGTCTGGAAAGAGTTTTTTTGAATCTGCTAAAAACATTGTTCTAATCTCAGGTTGTCTTGATGACATTCTTTCTCTTTGTGTACCCATTTTACATGTTTTAATCAGAGATGAGAAATGCAATTCATGTAAAATGCAATTGTTTGAATTAAAATATCTGTAGAATCTTATTTAAATTTTATTTAATTTCCATTCAGCTTAATCAGAAGAACATGACATTAAGCAATAGGTGCAGGATATTTGACAAGTTTCAAGACCGAATATCGCAGCACGCAATCAAGATAGACTTTCTAAACAAGATTCACAGGAAGCATCCACCCAATCGCAGACTTATAAAGCCAGTGAAGAGGAAAAATATGAAGGTAAGTGATATTCTGATAGGAATCTCTTGTGATGTATTTTGCAATTTGGCATTAGAATATTAAACAATTTACTTGGGATGCTATAGTGATGCCCATATAGGTTGGATTGCCTCAAGTTTCATGTAGAGAATAAAGTTGAGGTCAGCCATTGCTTTTCTATCCACATTTGGGAGGGTTTCCAAAATTTTAGCACTATTGGTGCCATCTGAAAACGTTAGTGATTAAGCCCATGAAACATTCTAAGCATACGTGAAAAATGTTTTTCTATATATGTACTCGAAATGCAGTGGTTGCAGAGTAGTACATGTACATATTGAGTTCTGAATATTGAATGTCTCATATTCCTTTCTGGGAAAAAAATCATGCAGTCATGTAAACTCATCCCTGCTGAGTTCTGCTTACTCAGCAATTTAATCTGGACTTTCTAGTCTATGGCTCAGTTACACATTGACTTTATTAACTTGAACCATCCAGGATCTGAGTATTACAATCTTAATTCATTTTAGGTATATAAATAATATATACCACTGTAAATTAATTGTGTTGTTTGACAGCATTCTTTATGGCCATGGTTTTTTTTTTTAAATTGGAGACCATATTTTATTTAAAACAAACAAGAATTAAAACTCCTTGTGTAGACTTCCTAGTTTGAACCACAATCTTCACAATATCCTTGATGATGGATGTGGACGTAGACATGTTTTGTTGGCTGGCCTCCATTCATACTGTTCTGATGATGCCCTGTGAGATTACATTGGATATACAACACAGAAACAGGCCATTCAGCCTGACCAGGCCATTCAGCCTGACCAGTCCATGCCGGCGTTAATGCTCCACTCGAGCCTCCTCCAGTCTTTCCTCATCTAATTGCATAACCCTCTATTCCCTTCTTCCTCATATGCTTATCCAGTCTCCCCTTAAATGTATCTATACTATTTGCTTCAACCACTCCCTGTGGTAGCGAGTACCACATTCTCACTGCTCTCTGGGTAAAGATGTTTCTTCTGAATTCCCTATTTGTTTTCTTGGTGACAATTTTGTACTGATGGCCTCTAGTTTTGCTGTTCCCCATAAGTGGAAACACTCTCTCTGTGTCAACTCTATCAAAACCTTTCATAATTTTAAAGACCTCTATTAGAACACCCCTCAACTTTCTCTTGTCAAATGAAAAAGAGACCCAGCCTGTTTGTCCTTTCCTGAGTGGCCAGAAGTAGGATATAATGGGAACCGGCTGATTTTCTTAGTGACCCTAAAACGCTTGACTGGTGGGTTACCACCCATGCTCAGCTTTTGAAACTTGGTTTTCATTCAAATTTAGCATTCATTGTTTATGCTCCTTAGATTTAAATTTATTTGTGTTAAGATACTGTTGCACTGTTTGCAATTAATATTCCATGCGTGCTGAATGTTAGGAATCTTTTTTATTAAAAAACTTAAGCAAATATTTTTGTGTTTATATAAAATAGGTTCAGCAATTCATTGTCAGAAATCACGTTTTTATTCATTTTAAATAGGATAGTGCAGATGGCTTGCCACCTGATGTAGCTCAACATCTGATGGCAATAAACAAATACTGGATTCATTAGTATGGTTTTACCCTTTTAAGGGTCCTAACATTTGCAGAGGAACTAAATTCCTGAGTGGAATTCCTTTTGTTGCAGTTAATATTTTCTCCATTCAGTTACTGTGAATGTTTAATTGTTGTTCCTCTGATCTAAGCACTCTATGATCATTTATTTAGGCTACCTGGGTTGCCATGACATTTTTCCTGCTAAGAATTATGGGTAAGTGATGAAGGAAACGCAGTCCTGTGCAAGTCCCCTTCTCTTCTCTTCCTCCCCCACAAATGACAAGTAGTTTAATTAGGTTAGAAGGGTAGTCACAAGAGGAAGAATTTTCACATTAATTGTGGGTCGGCTGTGATATGTCTAGCAATGATTCTTAGCAAGGGTAGATATCCCAAGTCAGGTTGCCTAACCAAGTGAGTGCTTTTACCAGAGGAATGAAAAATGGCTGAGAAAGGAACTGAGGAAGTTTCTCTGAAAGGTGGCACATCTCTGACTTCTTAATTCATTTGTATAATTTTAACTCCTAACTACTTGATTTGACTTGCATTGGAATTTATAAATATACTGCATCAACTTTTGTTTTATATGGAGCTGTTAAAGTTTCTTATGAAATGTCAGTATTTGTAGTAGTCTAAATCTTTCACTAGTTTGTGTAAAATATGTGCGTGAAATAATTGCATCGCTGCTGCCTTAAATGTAGAGCAAAAGTAATTATATAACAAAGAACCAGTGAGATTCAGTTCCCTCTGAAAATTGCTCCTCACTCATTCCTAATCAATGAAAACATATCAAGTATCATGATTTTGATGGGAGGTTGTTAATCTGCAGAGACACTAAAGTAAAAATTGTCTCTGGGTTTTTACTTTCAACGTATGGATAATTTTTTAATGATGTGCTTGTGATAGAAACTTAACAGATGGAGGTTCACCAGACCCAAACTAACATTGGCTGGACTGAAAAATTACCAATCAAACCAAACTTGTGTGTTTGGGTGACTGTGGTGGTATTAGAAACTGCTTTCTCCCATTCTCACTTGTAGAGAAGAGATCCATATTGTCTCAGTGTATTTTTAGGTAAAGATTGTGGAGGGGGGGATATGATATTTCTAAGCTATCTAGGAGTGTTCAGTGTAACTTGCATTGTTTCCCTTATGGCTGCATAAATGTAAATATCTTAGGGGTAGGGCGGGTGGATTATAGTAAACTTGGTGTCTACTATAGGAAGTGCTTGAATCAGGAACCTCCTGACTTCGGCTCTATAGCTTTTTCTTATCAGGACTAAAAAAAGTTGAAATAACTATTTTAGAAATACCCGAGTGGCTTCCAATATCAACAGCTGTTTTGGCTAGACTAAAACAAACGATGTCCATTGCAGCAAATGACTTGTACATCTGTATGATTTACAGCATCACTTCAGTTGCCCTTCAAACTCAATTCAACAGGTGACTGATTTCAGTTTCATTTACCTTTCTTTAAGGTTCCTGAAGCAATTAAGGCCCAGTACCAGTACCCACCTCCTCTCCTTCCACCGGCGGGAATCCGTGATGGAGAGCTGATATGTAATGAGACTCCTACTGAGTCACAAAAGCACCTTTCCAACTATGAGCACTTTGCTACTGAAGAAGAACAACAGGAGGTAATAATGAATGTGGTGAAGGAGACCAGAGAGTGAAATATGTTATGAAACTGATTCAAGACACTTTTTGTTTCCAATTAGCAAAAGATGGCATTCTCCATGCTGAAAAGCTTTGTTGGAACATTAATTTTTAATTGATAAATTTTTATTGATAATGCTCTTGTTTAAGTGCCTTGGGAAGTTTTGCTACATTAAAGACACTATATAAATGCAAGTTGTTGATTTACAAATTAAATCCGTTCATTGTGTTATGAATTGATATTGAAAATTGTTTTCTTTTATGAAACCGTCAAGAGTTTTCATCTAACTGCTACGCTCAACTGGACATATATCCTATATAAATAAAAGGAGCTACAATAGAATAGAAAGTTATGTCTGCTGTACAACACTCATTATACGATGCCTGCCTGTGAAGTACCAAGTACTGTGTTTTACTTGAACATAAAATCACTTCCTTTTAACAAATGTTTTTTTCTTTTCCTCTAGTGGCTTCGTAGTGTTGTTGCACTTCAATGCAGCATATTCAAACATTTATCTGCTAAGCAGATGCCATTATTTTGGGACACTGAACACACTGAAAAGGCTGATATTAAGCCGTGCGTCACAGCCCAGTGTTCAGCAGACAGCTCTTTAAGCAGCGTGCATCAGACAGCTGGAAAGAAACCATCGTCCTCCCCTTCTCCGACATCATGCAATGTTACATGCACCTCAGGGACCAATAGCCAGAATTCTTCAGGTTCCTCTGTATCTCAGCAGCCCGGCGCTGCCATTGCACAGGAAGAAAATGCCCGTAGTTTATATCCAGAGACCTCGTGCAAGACATCAAGTAGTGGAACTTCTAATGGACCTTTGTCAGCAGAGGTCAAAGTAAATGGACCTTTCCCATGCACCATTTCATCAGAACCATCCAGGCAGCTGGCAGACACACACAGACCAAAGGGACCATTAACACAGGTGCCAAGCCAGATATCTGGACAAGCATGGCTGCATTCTCAGCTGAGACCAGCTACGCCACCGGCAGCCAGCAATCTCCAAAATCATTTTGTGGGAGCGCTTGTCAAATCGGAGAATGCAGGAGGATCTGTTTCATGCTTGCAGCGAATTCCAGTCAGTGTGACAAGTATGCCCGCTTCTTTAACTACTTTGTGTGCCAGTTCTGAGATCACCAGCAGCTCACAGCTTAAGAGCACCGGCTCATTGCAGATTGCTGGCCGACCGACCACGTTTATGGCAAAGGTTATTACGACATCCTCTGCTATATCCAGGGCAATTACTCCTCCAAGAGCAGCGGCAGATAGTGTTTCAACAGTGTTGGGACCTCCCAGAAACCTGATTTCACCAGCAGCTACAGGTGGGTATCTTATTTTTTGTCGACCAGTAAACCTTGTATTTTGTGAACAAAAACTTCAAGTTTCAATCACAAAAAAAGTGTCGTTCAATGAATTTCATGACATTTGGGCAGTGTTGTCTATCAAGAGATTAGGGGTAGACTTTCCCGATTGCCGCCCAGAAAATACCGCTAAGCTTCAGCAATTAATGCCGGAAAAAGTTTCCACTAATTAGGTCATTAAAACCGACCGGCGAGAAAATGGTTCGTACACCAAGATTCTCGGCGGTTTCTGGGTGGCTACAGCCGAAAGTAGCGAGAACGGGCAGTTCTTAAAATGTTTTGTAAAATTTACTCCTAGGCTGTGGTTAGGCCTAGGGAGGGGGGGAAACTTAAAAAAAAAATTTCACTTAGATAAAAAATGATAAAACATTCTCTAGATACTTTTTAATGTAATCGCTGTTTTAGAATTTTAAAAATAATTATTAAAAAACTTTAACTTGCCTTTCATTGCAGGATACTCACCTTTCCCTGTTTCAGGCAGCTTTTTGAGGACAGTTTCCTTGGCAGTGTGTTTGGGTCCCCATTGAGGCAAAACTGAGATCCTGGCAGTTTTCTCGGCGGTGCACGGTGCACGTCAGCGGTTTGCTACCCGGCAGTCTTTTCAAAATGTGGACAGAACTCTCAAAAAAAAAAATAAAGAGGAAACTTTCGCCGGGTGGTTTTTCATTTTTTAAAAAACAGCTGTAACACCGAGAAAACCGCCGAAAATGAAGGCAAAGGTCTACATAGAAACATAGAAAATAGGTGCAGGAGTAGGCCATTCGGCCCTTCTAGCCTGCACTGCCATTCAATGAGTTCATGGCTGAACATGCAACTTCAGTACCCCATTCCTGCTTTCTCACCATACCCCTTGATTCCCCTAGTAGTAAGGACTTCATCTAACTCCTTTTTGAATATATTTAGTGAATTGGCCTCAACAACTTTCTGTGGTAGAGAATTCCACAGGTTCACCACTCTCTGGGTGAAGAAATTCCTCCTCATCTCGGTCCTAAATGGCTTCCCCCTTATCCTTAGACTGTGTCCCCTGGTTCTGGACTTCCCCAACATTGGGAACATTCTTCCTGCATCTAACCTGTCTAACCCCGTCAGAATTTTAAACGTCTCTATGAGGTCCCCTCTCATTCTTCTGAACTCCAATGAATACAAGCCCAGTTGATCCAGTCTTTCTTGATAGGTCAGTCCCGCCATCCCGGGAATCAGTCTGGTGAACCTTCGCTGCACTCCCTCAATAGCAAGAATGTCCTTCCTCAGGTTAGGAGACCAAAACTGTACACAATACTCCAGGTGTGGCCTCACCAAGGCCCTGTACAATTGTAGCAACACCTCCCTGCCCTTGTACTCAAATCCCCTCGCTATGAAGGCCAACATGCCATTTGCTTTCTTAACCGCCTGCTGTACCTGCATGCCAACCTTCAATGACTGATGTACCATGACACCCAGGTCTCTTTGCACCTGCCCTTTTCCTAATCTGTCACCATTCAGATAATAGTCTGTCTCTCTGTTTTTACCACCAAAGTGGATAACCTCACATTTATCCACATTATACTTCATCTGCCATGCATTTGCCCACTCACCTAACCTATCCAAGTCGCTCTGCAGCCTCATAGAATCCTCCTTGCAGCTCACACTGCCACCCAACTTAGTGTCATCCGCAAATTTGGAGATACTACATTTAATCCCCTCGTCTAAATCATTAATGTACAGTGTAAACAGCTGGGGCCCCAGCACAGAACCTTGCGGTACCCCACTAGTCACTGCCTGCCATTCTGAAAAGTCCCCATTTACTCCTACTCTTTGCTTCCTGTCTGACAACCAGTTCTCAATCCATGTCAGCACACTACCTCCAATCCCATGTGCTTTAACTTTGCACATTAATCTCTTATGTGGGACCTTGTCGAAAGCCTTCTGAAAGTCCAAATATACCACATCAACTGGTTCTCCCTTGTCCACTCTACTGGAAACATCCTCAAAAAATTCCAGAAGATTTGTCAAGCATGATTTCCCTTTCACAAATCCATGCTGACTTGGACCTATCATATTACCTCTTTCCAAATGCACTGCGATGACATCCTTAATAATTGATTCCATCATTTTACCCACTACCGATGTCAGGCTGACCGGTCTGTAATTCCCTGTTTTCTCTCTCCCTCCTTTTTTAAAAAGTGGGGTTACATTGGCTACCCTCCACTCCATAGGAACTGATCCAGAGTCAATGGAATGTTGGAAAATGACTGTCAATGCATCCACTATTTCCAAGGCCACCTCCTTAAGTACTCTGGGATGCAGTCCATCAGGCCCTGGGGATTTATCGGCCTTCAATCCCATCAATTTCCCCAACACAATTTCCCGACTAATAAGGATTTCCCTCAGTTCCTCCTCCTTACTAGACCCTCCGACCCCTTTTATATCCGGAAGGTTGTTTGTGTCCTCCTCAGTGAATACCGAACCAAAGTACTTGTTCAATTGGTCCGCCATTTCTTTGTTCCCCGTTATGACTTCCCCTGATTCTGACTGCAGGGGACCTACGTTTGTCTTTACTAACCTTTTTCTCTTTACATATCTGTAGAAACTTTTGCAATCCGTCTTAATGTTCCCTGCAACTCCATTTTCCCTGCCCTAATCAAACCCTTTGTCCTCCTCTGCTGAGTTCTAAATTTCTCCCAGTCCCCGGGTTCTCTGCTATTTCTGACCAATTTGTATGCCACTTCCTTGGCTTTAATGCTATCCCTGATTTCCCTTGATAGCCACGGTTGAGCCACCTTCCCTTTTTTATTTTTACGCCAGACAGGAATGTACAATTGTTGTAGTTCATCCATGCGGTCTCTAAATGTCTGCCATTGCCCATCCACAGTCAACCCCTTCAGTATCATTCGCCAATCTATCCTAGCCAATTCACGCCTCATACCTTCAAAGTTACCCTTCTTTAAGTTCTGGACCATGGTCTCTGAATTAACTATTTCATTCTCCATCCTAATGCAGAATTCCACCATATTATGGTCACTCTTCCCCAAGGGGCCTCGCACAACGAGATTGCTAATTAATCCTCTCTCATTACACAACACCCAGTCTAGCCCCAGGAGACTTGAGTCAAGCTAAACCGTTGAAAAATCTAGGGCGAATACTGTTCATAATACCCACCTCATCTATGATTGAGCAACATATCCATACATATATCTACATGACAATATTAATTTTTCAGTGCAAGGGACCCACCCCAGTCATCAGTTCGAGCGAAAGGCTGCTTGCATCGTGAAGTAACTCCATCCTCTTTTCTCAGACAGGTGTGGGAGCTAATCTGGAGTGGTTCTACCCCAGAAAGATACACTACCAGCAGAATATGTGGCAGCATTGTGGTTTTCCAGTGTGCTTGATGTTTCAAATTTTAGATTTCGTTGCAGAAAGATGCTGATGGTTTCCCAATGTGGGTTTACCGTGCGGTTATAGTGTGAGCACAATGTAGCTAAAAATCCTATTAAGTATGGGGATTGCGTTTTAGAAAGGTAATAAGTGGGCTTCAGACTACTTCGCAAAATCCTTTGGTTCAAGTTTTCTGATTATAACGAAAGCGGTTGAATGACTAGCATTGTAGGTTGATTAAATCTTTGTAGTTTTTGGAATCCAGATTCAAACACATTTTTTCAGCACACTAGCATTATATTTGGGAGTTGTTAAACTTAGCATAAGGAAGATTTTAGAACAAATACATGAGTTATCCCGAATAAATAGTTTGGCCATCCTAGCACTGGTCATTATCATTGTTTGAATTCTTTAGCGCTAACAGAACTTGTGATTTAAAAAAAAAGTCAGATAAATTGCTGTAACCTACAAGACTACGGACCAAGAACTGAAAAGTGGGATTAGGCTGGATAACTCTTTGTCGGCTGGCGTGGACACAATGGGCTGAATGGCCTCCTTCTGTGCTGTAAATTTCTATGATTCTATAAAAAAGTTTCTTCGGTACCATTTGAATGTTGTCTGTAATTCAAGGACATTGCAGTCTCATAGTGTTACAAGATATCTTTCACCTGCACAAGAAAGATAGCAGAGTTAGACATGGGAGTGTTCAAAATACATTTGGATACTCGGTTGGAAAGTTAGAATTAGAATAGGTTGCTGAGCTTCGATGGGCTAAGTACCCTTTTCTCATCCTTGACTGCATTAGTCAAGAGCCTAGTGCAAATTTTATGCAGAATCATGGTGTCTTGACGTGTCCGATTGTGTTGAAGACAGACACTGAACTTGATCAGCTTCTGTTCCAAAACTGGTTGTAACTAATATGTACTTTTTTTTTCATGAAAGGTAAAGTGAGTCCAACTGCTCTGTCCACCGGTGTTTCCATGGGAAGCAAACCAGTTCCCTTAACTTCTCCATCAAACACTTCAGTTATGTTTGACCTCGCCAACTCTCTGCAGGCAGCTATGGAAGGAAGTGGAGGTAATTGCTTTGAAAATTCCTTTAAGTGAACTTATTTTCTCCAGTTGACTTACCATTTTAGCAGATGGAAAGTTTTTGGTTTACAACTGCATTACACACCATTCCTACCAATTGTTCCAAAACTTGTTGCAGCAATGTACGTTGCACGTGCTTTTTTATTTTGACTGATCAAGTTTCTCCTTGGAAGCCTTCATTTTAGGGAGCAGCTTGTGTAATGGGAGCACTTTAGTGACATACTGTATAGAGTAATCTTCCTAAGGTGCCACCGGACACTTAAAACATAATTGGGCTCGATACGCAGCTCACTATCGGGTTTCAAAGTACCTATGCCACTCCCCTCTGCCACTACTGAATTACGGGGAAATTACTTTAGTATAAAACACTACTATGATATGAAACATCAGCCTGGTCTAGATTTATTTCCCTCTGCCTGTTGGTCTCTTTCCCTGCTCTCCCCCCGCCCACATTAATTGATTTCAATGGAGGCATAACACAGTATGTTTGAATGTTAGAAGCAGAAGAGATCAGCTCCTTGACTCTCAGATGCCTGCTCTATTGAGGGAGAAGGTGGAAACTTATACAGTTAATTTATTATAAAACATGGTTAATGGTGACTGGCCTTTAATTTCTTTGAATTGAATTTAGGTTTTTGGTGCCTTTCCAGTTATGTTAGTGCCACTGCTAACCTCTAGTCTGATTCCAGACATTAGTCACTGCATGCATAGGTGATCTGTTGCCACTTAACTAAACTCATCTGGGAGATAACGGAGTAAAGTTGGCTGTTAAAATGTATATCTAAAATTGGATTTTGTATCTTCGATCATCTGATTATAGCTGCTAGGCTGCCTTTATTTTAATAAGATTTCTAATATTTAAGAACATGTAATTAGTGAATACAAAAATATCTGCAAGCACATTCTGCTTGTTTTCAAGTTCTGCCTATGGGAAGTCAAGACATTGTTCTACTAACCTCAGTATGGTCTTGTACTCAACCGGCTTGTTTAATTTTTCTATTTTAATTTTAAAAGTTAGATGAATTTAGTTGTCCAAGTACCAAGAATCCGAGTCATTATTTAGCTCCACAAAGAAACTCTTAAGCTCATATTTCAAACTGAGGAATTCAATGGGATGTACAGATTTGTCTGTTCTGTGCTTATTTAAAAAAACAAATAGTACGCCAAATATTGTACCAAAACCAAATTTCATGTTGCGGCTTGCATGTGGTTAATTTAGTTGGAGGGTGAGGGAACTTTTTTTAGTAAGTGATCTATTTGATTCTTTCGCTTTGTATTCAGGGTTGGTAATTATCAATTAAAAAATCATGGGAGCACACTCATCTGTCGTTGCACTGCAGATTGGGCGGGGAGGAGAGAACTACGATCTCTGTCAAAAACATTTACAATTAACAATCTGCTTACAATTTAGATTACCTCAATAACTTAGTTAGGTCTTTAGTAATGACATCACCTTTAGCCTAAGTGTGTGTGTGCTTGTATGTATATAATATATAAATATAAATATAGCATGTGTTGGAGAGCTATTAGAAAAACTTCAAATTGGTTTGTTTCTTTTCCTTTTGTAGAGATTGAACTAAGTAAGCTTGATGAAAAGTTGATCCAGGTACTGGCTTGGCAGAGAATTCAGCAACTGTTTCCTCCCAAAGCATCCTCTTTACCATCTGTACTCAGCACCTCAAAAACCCAGACGACTGCTGCTACAACGCAGACTGATGGTATGTATTTACTTTGCCACCTCTAACATCTCTCACGACTTCAGCCCATCTGTTGCTAAAACTCTCAGCCATGCCTTTGTCACCCCTGGACTCAATAATGCTCTTCTAACCAGCATACTGTAAACTTCTGCTCATCGAAACCTCTGCTGCTCATATCCTATCCCACATCAATTCCCACTCCCCAATCTCCCCTGTCCTCACTGAGCTACAATGGTTCACAGTCCCCGGTCCCCTACACCTCAAACTTAAAATTCTCATCCTTATGTTTAAATCCTTTCATCATCACACTGCTCCCTATCTCCAATCTTCTCCAGCCCTATGACCCCACTCCACTCTCTGTTCCTCTGAGCCTGGTCATGTGTGCATCCTCGCCCTTTGTCCTGCCCATCATTGGTGGCCTTGACTTCAGCTGCCTATGCCCCCCCCCACTCTGGAATTTCCTCCCTAAATATCCCTGTATCACCACCTATATGACCCTCCTTTGTACCCACCTCTTTGCCCAAGGTTTTGTTCATTCCTCCTTCTATTTCCTTCCTTGGTGCAGCATCCATTTTAAAAATTAAACTTCTGTGAAACGCCTTGGAAGCTTTTCTACATTAAAGTGCTATTTTAAATGTGCATTGTTCTTGTAGTAGTTGCTGTCATTCAGTACTATACAGCGTTCAATTAGAATAAGTGAATCAATTAGAATCATCCCCCATCCCACCCCCAAGAGGTGGGATAGAATTGCGTAAATGTTCAGTAAGTCACACACCGGTTTCAATATGCTTTCCCTAGGGGGTCATGAGTACTTTGGTGCCCCACTTCTTCTTTCTCCACCCGCCCCCTCCTCCAAAATCTCTGGAGCTTCTGGAAATGACAGTTGTCTTTCAGGTGCTTTCTGTTCCCCTGTGTAAAATATTCCAAGACATATTATTCAGGTATGGGATTAGTAACCCAGAGGTTGAATTCCAATCCCACCATGGAAAGTTGTGAACTTGATTGTCAGTGAATCTGGTAATTTAAGGGCTGGCTGCAGGGAAAAATGACCAAGCTTCTAAATTGTAAAAGAAACCCAAGTGGAAACTCTTATCACTCCAACCGGGCCTGGCCTACTTGTGACTCTAGTTAAGACTACATGGTTGAGTCTTGATACCAGTCACTGGTTGCCCATCATTGGTTGCCCATCATTGAAAGTAGGAATAAGCAATAAATGTAACCTTGCCAGCATCACCTATGGAGCAGATGCAAATTTACCTACATTTGCTGTGCTTGCTAAGTATTGCCAGTTACTAATTATAATAAAACTGTGAGGTTTCAAATGACTATCTTTGAATTTGGCAAATGTTTCCTGTCCAGTGCAAAGGCCAAAACTGCATTTTCTGAATGAATAATTTCCTATCCTTTTCTTCTTTCTAGTCCCAGCAAAAGAGGTTCAGGCACGAGCGGTGTTTTATCCCCTTACGGGTAAAGGCCAAGCCGTTAGTATGTGCTACAGAACACTTTACATAGGAACAGGTAAGCAATGAATTGCCTGAAATAGTTGCCGCAAAATGACATGTCTTGCTAGTGGCTGATAATTGCAGTACAGACTGCTGTGTTTTTTTTCTTTAATTCATTCATGGGATGTGGGTGTCGCTGGCAAGGCCAGTGTTTATTGCCCATCTCTAATTGCCCTTGAGAAGGTGGTGGTGAGCTGCCTTGAACCACAGCAGTTTGTGTGATGAAGGTACTCCCACAGGACTGCTCGGGAGGGAGTTCCAGGATTTTGACCCAGCGACAATGAAGGAACATTGGTGATATGTTTCCAAGTCAATTAAGCTTAATTAATTAAAGTTAATCAGCCATAATCATATTAAATGGTGGAGCAGGCTTGAGGGGCCGTATGGCTCCTATTTCTTATGTTATCCATTTTACTAAGTGCCCTTTGTAACATTATCCAAAGTCCAATTAAAATGTGTACTTAAAATGTAGAGAGGAAACGTAATGTTGCTATCCCCACCTCCCACCAAAAAAAAAGTTTACCTGGCTTAATTTGAAGAGCTGAACCTTTGACAAATAAATACATTTTAAGGCAATGATCTACCAAACTCAAAATCGTGCTGTTTTATCGGATGTTCAAAACAAAGTCTCTGAATAATACATTACTCCAACTGTAAAGACCAAACTAATGGGCCCAAAATTCCACATTTGCTGTTTTTTGGCATTATTTCAGAATAATGGCCGTTTTTTTAGTCCGAGATAACGCCAATAAAGTAGAAGGTTCTCCAAAATGATTTTTCGTTTTGGCGCAGCGCAGAACCTTTTGAGGGTGGAGCTAATTTTTTGCGCCGAGAAAGTAAGGCCCGTTCATGCGCATGCCCAAGCATTTAGGTTTCCAGGGTAACGCGAGGAACAATGGGAGGGAAGGAGCTGTCTCTCTCCGGTTCCCGGGTGTGGGAGGAAGGAAATGTGGGCTGAGGACTGTTCTTATCTAATTGTGTAGAGGGAGCTTTACTCTGTAGCTAACTTGTGCTGTACCTGCCCTGGAAATGTTTTGATGCTGAAACGTGAACTCCCCGTCCTAGCCGCCGGACTCTGCCAATGGCTCCCAAATGGTCCGCCGCGGTCACCCCTATCCCTGGCCAAATGACCCGCCAAATGTTTTATCACAGTAAATATTAAATCCTAAAAATAAAATAACTTTCTTTTATAATGAAGTAATTCAAAGATAATACTGCATCACTACTTTCAAGAGGGACATAATAAATATAGATTAACACAACAAATCAATCCTAAGCCCATGTTAACGCCGATTTTGATCGGACTCCAACTCGGTACGGTAAGGTTTTAAAAAGTGGTTCTTAGCGCTGTCTTTAATTAATAAATAAATAAATAAATGTTTTGAGACCTTATTGGCAAAACTCTCAAAAATGGCGTTATGGGTGGGTTTGACCCCGAGTGACGTCAGAAAAACGGTACTTTTATTTAAAAAAACAGCCATTATCTGTTAAGGACAGTGTGAAACCATTGGCGAAACTTGCAAAATTAAGTTAGCTCCAAAAAAAACACTTAGCTCAAAACAAAATGGAGCTAAATGATGATGAATTTTGGTCCCATCTGGATGCAGTTTACTTAATTTACCCAAATTCAGCATATCCAATACAAGTGGGATATGCTTTTAATAACTAGTTGATTTGCCAGTCTTTGGACATATTACATGCTTTCTCCACTCCTCGTTCTCATTGTTAAGCTTCTTGAACTAGCTTTTTTTTTGTTCTGAACTTCAATTTCTCCTTTACTGCTCATTCTGTATCTTGTAAACCCACCTCTTCTGATTTGCTGTTTAAATTCTCCCCTTTTATTTAATTTTCCAGCCTGAGTAGAGCTGAGGGAGCAAGTGATTCAGAACTTTGGTGTTCGGTTCAGGAGGGGAGGAAAGGTTTAGCTTAGGCAGTGGCAAGAGGCCGAGAGACCTTGATGTGGAGTCGTATTGGTTGAGAGATTTGTATCGGGAAGAGCAGACAGGCTGGGCCGGTCAGGAGCTGGCCATGTGGAGGAAAGAACAGACAAGGGTACCAAAACAAATTAAAAAGTAGGAAAATAGGGTCAAACTAGTGAAGTATGTACAGAGTTACAAAAAAACTCCACTGTGTTCGTATTGACTGAAATGTGATTGGTCTGTGATAACGACATGATTTTATTGGAATAGATGAATAATGTCAGAGGCACACTAATCATACAATGATAATTTGATATGCAAACCTGGATAGATTAGGTGCAAGTGGTTCCATGGCTTGTTTATTTTTTTCAAATAACCACATTAGGTCACTGAATCTATGCAGCTTTGTTCATGGTACTGATGTTCCTTAATGTTCCAAGTAATTTGAGGTCCTACGGTATGCAAACTGACTACTGTAACTGAGATTTATTTTCCTGTTTTTTTTCAGGTGCCGACATGGATGTGTGCCTTACAAATTATGGACATTGTAATTATGTTTCAGGCAAACATGCCTGCATATTCTATGATGAGGTAAGGTTCATGAGTCTCAATTCTATCCTCTCCCTGATAGAAAAAATAGAAAAATAAATTTGTAATTGTACAGTCCTCTAGCTTGGATAAGATCGCAAATTATTTTGAAAGTTTTGTGTGATTGTTGTGCTTGCTGGGTTGGCAACAAGCTTTATATAGAAACATAGAAACTAGGTGCAGGAGCAGGCCATTCAGCCCTTCTAGCCTGCACCGCCATTCAATGAGTTCATGGCTGAACATGAAACTTCAGTACTCCCTTCCTGCTTTCTCGCCATAACCCTTGATCCCCCGAGTAGTAAGGACTTCATCTAACTCCCTTTTGAATATATTTAGTGAATTGGCCTCAACTACTTTCTGTGGTAAAGAATTCCACAGGTTCACCACTCTCTGGGTGAAGAAGTTTCTCCTCATCTCGGTCCTAAATGGCTTACCCCTTATCCTCAGACTGTGACCCCTGGTTCTGGACTTCCCCAACATTGGGAACATTCTTCCTGCATCCAACCTGTCTAAACCCGTCAGAATTTTAAACATTTCCATGAGGTCCCCTCTCATTCTTCTGAACTCCAGTGAATACAAGCCCAGTTGATCCAGTCTTTCTTGATAGGTCAGTCCCGCCATCCCAGGAATCAGTCTGGTGAATCTTCGCTGCACTCCCTCAATAGCAAGAATGTCCTTCCTCAAGTTAGGAGACCAAAACTGTACACAATACTCCAGGTGTGGCCTCACCAAGGCCCTGTACAACTGTAGTTACACCTCCCTGCCCCTGTATTCAAATCCCCTCGCTATGAAGGCCAACATGCCATTTGCTTTCTTAACCGCCTGCTGTACCTGCATGCTAACCTTCAATGACTGATGTACCATGACACCCAGGTCTCGTTGCACCTTCCCTTTTCCTAATCTGTCACCATTCAGATAATAGTCTGTCTCTGTTTTTACCACCAAAGTGGATAACCTCACATTTATCCACATTATACTTCATCTGCCATGCATTTGCCCACTCACCTAACCTATCCAAGTCACTCTGCAGCCTAATAGCATCCTCCTCGCAGCTCACACTGCCACCCAACTTAGTGTCATCCGCAAATTTGGAGATACTGCATTTAATCCCCTCGTCTAAATCATAATGTACAATGTAAACAGCTGGGGCCCCAGCACAGAACCTTGCGGCACCCCACTAGTCACTGCCTGCCATTCTGAAAAGTACCCGTTTACTCCTACTCTTTGCTTCCTGTCTGACAACCAGTTCTCAATCCACGTCAGCACACTACCCCCAATCCCATGTGCTTTAACTTTGCACATTAATCTCTTGTGTGGGACCTTGTCGAAAGCCTTCTGAAAGTCCAAATATACCACATCAACTGGTTCTCCTTTGTCCACTTTACTGGAAACATCCTCAAAGAATTCCAGAAGATTTGTCAAGCATGATTTCCCTTTCACAAATCCATGCTGACTTGGACCTATCATGTCACCATTTTCCAGATGCACTGCTATGACATCCTTAATAATTGATTCCATCATTTTACCCACTACTGAGGTCAGGCTGCCCGGTCTATAATTCCCTGTTTTCTCTCTCCCTCCTTTTTTAAAAAGTGGGATTACATTGGCTACCCTCCACACGTTAGGAACTGATTTAGAGTCAATGGAATGTTGGAAAATGACTGTCAATGCATCCGCTATTTCCAAGGCCACCTCCTTAAGTACTCTGGGATGCAGTCCATCAGGCCCTGGGGATTTATCGGCCTTCAATCCCATCAATTTCCCCAACACAATTTCCCGACTAATAAAGATTTCCCTCAGTTCCCCCTCCTTACTAGATCCTCTGACCCCTTTTATATCCGGAAGGTTGTTTGTATCCTCCTTAGTGAATACCAAACCAAAGTACTTGTTCAATTGGTCTGCCATTTCTTTGTTCCCCGTTATGACTTCCCCTGATTCTGACTGCAGGGGACCTACGTTTGTCTTTACTAACCTTTTTCTCTTTACATACCTATCGAAACTTTTGCAATCCGCCTTAACGTTCCCTGCAAGCTTCTTCTCGTACTCCATTTTCCCTGCCCTAATCAAACCCTTTGTCCTCCTCTGCTGAGTTCTAAATTTCTCCCAGTCCCCAGGTTCGCTGCTATTTCTGGCCAATTTGTATGCCACTTCCTTGGCTTTAATACTATCCCTGATTTTCCTTGATAGCCACGGTTGAGCCACCTTCCCTTTTTTATTTTTACGCCAGACAGGAATGTACAATTGTTGTAATTCATCCATGCGGTCTCTAAATGTCTGCCATTGCCCATCCACAGTCAACCCCCTAAGTGTCATTCGCCAATCTATCCTAGCCAATTCACGCCTCATACCTTCAAAGTTACCCTTCTTTAAGTTCTGGACCATGGTCTCTGAATTTACTGTTTCATTCTCCATCCTAATGCAGAATTCCACCATATTATGGTCGCTCTTCCCCAAGGGGCCTCGCACAATGAGATTGCTAATTAATCCTCTCTCATTACACAACATCCAGTCTAAGATGGCCTCCCCCCTAGTTGGTTCCTCAACATATTGGTCTAGAAAACCATCCCTTATGCACTCCAGGAAATCCTCCTCCACCGTATTGCTTCCAGTTTGGCTAGCCCAATCTATGTGCATATTAAAGTCACCCATTATAACTGCTACACCTTTATTGCATGCCCTCCCCAACATCCCTATTACTGTTTGGAGGTCTGTACACAACTCCTACTAACGTTTTTTGCCCTTTGGTGTTCTGCAGCTCTACCCATATAGATTCCACATCATCCAAGCTAATGTCTTTCCTAACTATTGCATTAATCTCCTCTTTAACCAGCAATGCTACCCCACCTCCTTTTCCTTTTATTCTATCCTTCCTGAATGTTGAATACCTCTGGATGTTGAGTTCCCAGCCCTGATCATCCTGGAGCCACGTCTCCGTAATCCCAATCACATCATATTTGTTAACATCTATTTGCACAATTAATTCATCCACCTTATTGCGGATACTCCTTGCATTAAGACACAAAGCCTTCAGGCTTGTTTTTTTAACACCCTTTGTCCTTTTAGAATTTTGCTGTACAGTGGCCTTTTTTGTTCTTTGCCTTGGGTTTCTCTGCCCTCCACTTTTCCTCATCTCCTTTCTGTCTTTTGCTTTTGCCACCTTTTTGTTTCCCTCTGTCTCCCTGCATTGGTTCCCATCCCCCTGCCATATTAGTTTAAATCCTCCCCAACAACACTAGCAAACACTCCCCCTAGGACATTGGTTCCGGTCCTGCCCAGGTGCAGACCGTCCGGTTTGTACTGGTCCCACCTCCCCCAGAACCGGTCCCAATGCCCCAGGAATTTGAATCCCTCCCTCAAGCCACGTATTCATCTGCGCTATCCTGCGATTCCTACTCTGACTATCACGTGGCACTGGTAGCAATCCCGAGATTACTACTTTTGAGGTCCTACTTTTTAATTTAGCTCCTAGCTCCTTAAATTCGTTTCGTAGGACCTCATCCCTTTTTTTTACCTATGTCGTTGGTACCAATGTGCACCACGACAACTGGCTGTTCTCCCTCCCATTTCAGAATGTACCCGCTCCGAGACATCCTTGACCCTTGCACCAGGGAGGCAACATACCATCCTGGAGTCTCGGTCGCGGCCGCAGAAACGCCTATCTATTCCCCTCATCATTGAATCCCCTATCACTATTGCTCTCCCACTCTTTTTCTTGCCCTCCTGTGCAGCAGAGCCAGCCACGGTGCCATGAACTTGGCTGCTGCTGCCCTCCCCTGATGAGTCATTCCCCTCAACAGTACTCAAAACGGTGTATCTGTTTTGCAGGGGGATGACCACAGGGGACCCCTGCACTACCTTCCTCGCACTATCTTCCTGCTGGTCTTCCAGCTATATGCTAGCTGATTGCATGCTAATGTTATTTGATATAATTGGGTTTCCATAGTTTAATTATAAGAAATAGGAGCCAGGGGTAGGCCACATGGCTCTTTGAGCCTGCTCCGCCACTCAGTAAGATCATCTGCTAATCTTCTGCCTCAACTGCACTCTCCTGCCCTATCCCCATATCCCTTCATTCCCTTGTATATACTTAACGGCTGTCTTACTGCTACAGTTCTTTATAGTATCGAGGAGAAATCAGAGGTTGTAGTTGTAAAATAAAAGAACTGTATTTCGAAGAACCTTTGGTCTTTCCATTTGGTTGCCTATTTCTTGCTTGGTGTGACAGGTTGTGCAATTTCATTCTATTGATGAGTCGCTATCACTAATATTTTCTTTGGCAGTATTTTACCACTGAGCACTCAGCCAATTTTTTTGGCCTGGTAGTACTTACATTTTGCTGCCACTTAATCCTGTTTTCCCCAAGACATCTATTGTCAATTATATCCGTCCGTTTTCAGCTGCCTTGCAACTGCAATTGCAAATCCTAATCAGTTAGGGTTTAGCAAATCAGTATCATATTTAAGTTAATTATGCTCTCCAAAGTTTTCCTGTAAGTGCATCTTTGAAACTGCATTTTCTACACTAAGTTTTAAAACCCGTTATGCTTCAAATATTATCCTGTTGCATCAAGGTGAATTGTTATTCTGTAGCAAATAGCTGGTTTAGATATAGATTGCTAAAACAACAGCACCTAGTGTACAGGATGATCAATTAGCTATACTTTCATGAGTATACAGCACCAGTCATCAGGATAACTGGAGAGCATTCATGGTACTGATGTTTCTTAATGTTCTAAGTAAAAAGGGAAGACAGTAATTATCCTTTAAGATACTAAAGTGTAACTGTTGTGGGAAGAATCATAGACACTTGGGAGTGCAGCATATTATTCTGTGTTGCGTATTTCACCGCACAGAAGAAAATAAAAGTAGACTGCAACCATGTCCATTTTATAGAATTACTTTTATTCTACACTCACCAGAATGGACTCTGTACAATTAATGGAAGAAGGAAGGAGATATTTTGACCTTAAAAAAAAAAAAATATATATACATATATAAACCATTGAGTATTTAGAGAGAGGAAGAACTTGTTTGCATCTTTGATTTTTGTAAATTGTTCTTGCTAAGAGATGATGTTTCTCTCTTAGTGATGTGTAGTTAACTCCACTGTGGTTTTTGCACTGTGCAGCAGGTCAGGTGGTAACTGATAACTCCTCAACTATACCTGTAATAAGACCACATCGTTAAGATGGATTTGAAAAAGTAGGGCTGCTGTCACTGGAGCAAAGAAAGGCCAGGAGTGATCAAATAGCAGGGGTGTTCAAAGTTTTGAGGGGATAAATGGTGAAAGATGATATGCACTATTCTTGAATTCGTAACAAGGAGCATAAAGTTAGGATTTCTTCTCGAATCATAAAGGGAGAAATTATAATTTTTTGGGCAAGGGGTTATTAGGATATGGAATCTATTTCACCCAAGTGGCTATTGCA
The DNA here is from genome assembly GCF_044704955.1 of Pristiophorus japonicus. NCBI lineage: Eukaryota > Metazoa > Chordata > Chondrichthyes > Pristiophoridae > Pristiophorus > Pristiophorus japonicus. The sequence continues at coordinate 24,242,898 of NC_091992.1, forward strand.
GCCAAGTTAATTAAAATATTATAAATAGTTGAAGAAAAATATTAAAAGGTGCAGGGAAAGGGGAGGGAACTGAGATTAGAGTAGATTACTCCAATGGGGAGCTCACACTGGCACAGGTATGATGGACAAAATGACCTCCTATGCAGAAATGTTGATCATATCCTCGTATATAGAGGAGTGTCAGTCTTGGGGACACATGTTGGCCATTTCTCGGGTTGAACCAAGCTCAAGTTGTTTTCTGGGTTTTTTTGCCGGTGGGGGTGTGTCCGATGAAGACTGGTCATGATGCAAAAATGCAGTATTGGTGACACATTAAATCTTCAGTGCCTCTCCTGGTTATCATTTTGTTTGCGTAGAGATGGTCATTACGCTCAGTAAATGTACAATTTACAATGTTCCATCAAAGTTCAAGTGAGGTAAATATGAGCTGATGTAGTTCGCTACTGTAAATGCACAGCTTACAAGATCCCATTCCTGTAGTAGCTTGACTTTTTTTTCTTTTAAATAGACAAAAGACACAAGGTTAGTGGAATCCAGGGATTTGAGTGATGTTCTAAAATCACTATAGTTGCCCTGTGTCTGCCAGTGATCTTTGTCTTGAATTTCTTCAGAATATTTTCTGCTAAAACTACTTTAACTTGTTTCTTAGTGACCAGCTGTTTGCCTGGCTGTCTTGTGTGTGTAAGTGCAATGAGAGTACTTTTTTAAAAAAAAATAAAAGTAAGCGGCAGAACTGGAGAACAAATTTGAATTAAGCTTTTAGTGGGGGAAAAAATGTAAATATTTACCGTGTCAATGTTGATGAGTCTTTTTCCTGGTGTTGCACTTTAGCTGTTAAATGAAGTTGCAAATGAAAGAATAATAACAATCTAGACTGATGTCTGACTTGAAGTGTTATTCACATTGTGGCCAGCAATGTAAAATGACCAGTTTTGTTCGAGCAGAGGAAATTAAAGCTCGTAATATACTATTTATAGTGCACTACATCTGGAACCTAGATAAGTAAAGCAGCTCTTGTTTGCACAAGTTTACCTGCTATCTTTCCATTTGCTTTTCCTGAGCTGAGCCAAATAAACAGCTTATGCTTGCCTCTTTATGGATTTGTCAACATTAAACCTGAGACTTTGGATACGTAACTCCTGAACTGTGAAATGCTTCCTTTGCCAATAAACTGAGCCATGTAGTGTTAAAAGCCGTTGCTGCGCATGTTGTCAGTCTTAAATTTTTGGTCAATTATCTTCTCTTTGTTTTCAGAACACAAAACACTATGAATTGCTAAACTACAGTGAACATGGGACAACTGTTGACAACGTTCTCTATTCGTGTGACTTCTCTGAGAAAACTTCTCCCACTCCACCAAGCAGTATTGTTGCCAAAGTTCAAAGTGTAATAAGTAAGCACTTCTTTTTACGCTTTCTAAAGTTAATGTAAACTGAATGGATGAATAGTAATCATTACCACTTAGTACTGTAATAGCATACAAAGATACCATCCAGCCATTAATCCTCTAAGCAGTTTTGCAATATAATTAAGCATTTTAAACCGTGAAAACTATTAAGAAAAGCAAGTATACAGTACAATACAACTGTTGTGATCTGGGCAACAGAAGCTTAATTATATTGGTAAACAGCCTCACCATCAGAAGCAAGATTCTTGGAGTTCAAACTGTTCGGATGGAGAGTAGCCCATTCTTGTTTATTGGGAACCCATGTCGAAGGAAACAACAACAAAGGCACAGGAACCCTCCTAAAGAGTGATTGGCATCTACCACTGTGTTGTTTTTCCCCAGTAAACTTTAGCAGCAGAGCATAAACAATGGGATTGTTCACTATGAAAGTTGCCAACGTCCAATTGGAAACGTGCAAACATTTTCAGTGGACAATTCAAGCTCATAAAATGGAACCCACTTGGGCATCTTGTGGTGTAATTATTTTCTAATGAATTAAAGTTGATTTTAAGTGGGATTTTCTTGTAGATGGCTAAATATTCCAACACGGTTTGGAAACACTGGGCAACATTTCATTTTATTTACTGTAGGTTAAATATTTTGGATTTTTTTTGCAGAATATTGTAAGAGCAGAAAGGAAGAGGAGGAACAGGAAGAGACAGTCATGAGTTCCCAAGGCCAGGGACTGCATGGGAAAACCTGTAACTGCAAGGCCAGCAGCTCTAGTCTAATAGGTGGCAGTGGAGCCGGCTGGGAAGGGACAGCGTTGCTGCATCATGGGAGTTACATTAAGCTTGGTTGCCTGCAGTTTGTGTTCAGCATCACAGAGTTTGCAATGAAGCAGCCGAAGGAGGAGGAAACCCTAGTACACGATGCTGACTTAGAACAGAAGCATTTGATGAAACTTCATCAAGTGCCAGTGTTACGATCCAACTCTGTTCCATGAGGTTTCTGAAATGTACATAGGACTAAGCGGGGAGCCATGAACCGAAGAAGCTGTCTTTATATTGCATGGAATGAAGTATCTTCAGCATTTTTTCTTTCTTTTTTGCTCAGATTTTGTGGGCAGTTGCACATAGAATTTGTATAATGACTTCTCTTTTAAATATGTAACTTGTCATAGTTGTAAATGTTGACTGAATGAGAAAAAAGAAGCAAGGTCCTATTTGAAGGTCATGGTAAAGCCCTTTGCAGAATGAACTGGAAAAGCCTAGGATACATTCAGACTGCATCCCTAAACATGTACAAATAATCAAAGACTTGTTATATTTTGTGCCAGTGACAATAGTTTTTATAAATATGTGCAAAGTTTTCATAAAAGGATATGTTTATCTACTCTGATCATTGTTTTATTTAATGTATCTGGAATCCTATGACCCCAGATGTTTTCTGCTACTTTTGCACTACAAGTAGCTGCTGTGTACTGATTAAAGAGGAAAAAAAAAACCTTTCAAATATCAATGGTATTTTATTTGACTGAGAAAGGAGAAGTGTTAAAGTAGAGTCTGTGTTATTGCACCTTTAATGGTGTCAGTGGTTTTTAAATGTGTAACATGCTAAAAACTTGTGGTATGGCACCAGCTGCCGTTGTGTTGTATTGTAGCGTAAAAGTTTGTCGTAAGCTTGTTAAGGTCCTTTTTCACACAGTAGTTCAAATGTAAATAGTTAATGTATTGTTTCAGATTTTACAACAGACACTTTCATGTATTCTGTATATAAACAATTGACTCCAAGTTCCTGTCTCTGCCTGTCTATTATGACTGTAAATACATCAGATTTTTTAAAGAAAAACTTCTTGTTGCAGTTGACTATTTTAACACCGAGTGCGATCATCATTCTTCACCCATTCTCTTCCACATTGGTAGGTACTGATATAAAATGAGATGGACAATTTTCTTCAAGATTCCGATTGCTTTAAAACCACACATTATAAAGCGATCACATGATATGAAATGTGTAATTCCATATACCCACATCCTTGTACTGTCCACTGTTTTTCTTCCTGGTCACTTGTTACAGTTGGATTTCCCTTGTTTGTTCCACATTAACTTGAGTAATTTCAAACAGTTTTTTTTTTAATAAACAGGAAGGTTTTGTCATCTAATGTGTAATGGCTGCTGACCTGTCTGCCACTCCATTGTGATTGTGCATTGCAGTAAGTCTGTCAGCTTTCATGGCAGTCAAAAAAGCCGTTATAAGGTTGGATGAGATCCTAGAATCAGAGCCACAGTAGTGATGTCTGATGTGCTTTTGGCTATAAAGTACTCACTTTCCAGATGAGAATTTAGGTTGTGTTGGGCAAAATGGGCAAAAATATCCCAGAGTAAGGAGAAATGTGGAATAAAGCATTTTAATGGGAGTCCCATTCTCGATGCAGATTGACAAATACCACACCAGCCAATTGGACTGGTTATAAGCCTAGGATCACAGAAATTGTTGTCTACACAAAGTCCTGCCCTCATGTCATTAACTGGAGCCTGTTACTGGATTGTCGATAGGTAGCAACAGCGGGCTTGAAGCAATAAGCTATGGCTTACCAACAAACACAGCTGAAGAGCTCACTAGTTTGAAATAATAGAATTGATAATTGACTCAGTATCTCCCGATAATGTTGCTCAACATCAACTTGTTCCTCAGAAGCAATAGGATTAAGAACAGTTGGGGAAAGACGGCCAAAAGTGATGCTGACATACGTCAGGTTACAAGATAAGTAAATATTTAGGCTAATTTGACTGGCTAGCCTTCTCTTCACTAGCAGGATCAGCGAGTGACTTGTCCACTTTCAGCATGAACAGTAGAAAGGGCCCAATTTCTTCACATCTGCTTCATTACAGAAATACCCACCCAATCTGAAAGAAAAGTGTGATGGAGAGGAAGGTGGGGTCTTTCCCAGTTCTTCAGAAAGAATAAAGAATCCCATGTTATTTTCAACAGAATTGTATGAAAAGGAATGTACATTAAATGGGTTTAACATTGAGATCTCCATCTTTGAATATTTTGGGTGGTGGGGGGTTGGGAGAGAAATGTGATAATCCAAACTTTTGGAGACGATGTTTAGAGATGGAGTCCAAATTCTTACATTTAAGCTGTAGGTTGGAGCAGTTGTTTTGAAACTTTTTTGTGGAAGATCCCCGAAAACATCTGGCACCCTCTGTCATAAATTCCAATCAATAGCTAGTTGAAGGACAACCGTGCCATCTGGCAGAATAATGTATGTGTCAACAAATATGAATAATTATAGTATTTTTCATATTTTGTGCCATGCTTACAACAATAACTTGTATTTATATAGCGCCTTTAACTTAGTCCAAAGGTGCTTCACAGGAATATTATGAGAGAAAAAATGTTGCAACATCAAGCGACGTTAGGAGAAATTAGGGCAGGTGTCCAGCCTGGTTAAAGAGGTAGGTTTTATGCAGCATCTTCAAGAAGGAAAGAGAGGCGGAGAGGTTTAAGCGAGGAACTCCAGAGCTTGGGGCCGAGGCAATAGAAGGCACGGCCACCAATGGTTGAGCGATTATAATCAGGGATGCTCAAGAGGGCAGAATTAGAGGAACACTTGCATCTTTGGGGCGGGGGGCTGGAGGAGATTACACAGATAGGGAGGGGCGAGGCCATGGATGGATTTGAAAACAAGGATGAGAATGTTGAAATCGAGGCATTGCTTAACCAGGAGCCAGGGGTGATGGGTGAGCGGGACTTGGTGCAAGTTAGGACACAGGCAGCCGAGTTTTGGATCACCTGTAGTTTACGTAGGGCAGAATGTGGGAGGCCAGCCGGGAGTGCATTGGAATAGTCCGGTCTAGAGGTAACAAAGGCATGGATGAGGGCTTCAGCAGGGGATGAGCTGAGACAAGGGCGGAGACGGGAAATGTTACGGAGGTGGAAATAGGCGGTTTTAGTTATGCTGCGAATATGTGGTCAAAAGCGCGTTTCGCGGTCAAATATGACCCCAAGGTGGCGAACAGTCTGATTCAGCCTCAGACAGAAGTTGGGGAGAGAGATGGAGTCAGTGGCTAGAGAACGGTGTTTGTGGCGGACCGAAAACAATGGCTTCTGTCTTCCCAATATTCAATTGAAGAAAATTTCTGCTAATCCAGAACTGGCCCCAAATAAACCACAATCTTATGAACTTGCAGACCCCCTAGACTTTGAGACACCAGGCTTTGTTTAAAAAAAATGCTTATTGCCTCAGTTGTCTGAAACAAATTGAACTAAGGTAGAAGGAGGTACATCCAGTCCAGGAATGGTGTTGCTTTTATCTGTAACTGTTACCATTCTTAGTCTATGACTGAGCAGAATCCTGAAGAGTAAGAAAATTAAGCCACCACTTCACAAAGTAAAAAATGATGTCAATGTGATAATTTAGGCACTGAGGTGGAGATTACTGTATGGTATAAACCTCGTATGCACATCATTGTACTTAGCTACTTATGAAAGCCACAAATCCCTAAAGGTTTTGATTGATGGTTACTTGTAATAAGGATGATGTAATTAAGTCATTACCTACTTTTTTTTTTAAATGCTGCTCTCTGGTGGCGAACCTTGTTCAGTTCCATGGGCATTAGTCACCCCCCCCCCAAGTGGCTGTTATTCCTGTGTGAGATTAGATTTCATCTTGTACTTGCTTCCCCATCTGCTGCTCCAAATGGATCAGGGAATCTGTTGGTCAGAATGGGAATGCTAAATATTGCCTCCCTGATGAATTCAAAATTAACCATCAGATGAGCTTTGATGCTGGAGGTTAAAAAAGACCCTATAGCCTGTGCTTCACCCCACTCTGAACAATGGGTACAACAGTTTTGGAGTGTAACAATAATGTTTTGTTATTTTTTGTTATTTTCTTATTTGATGATTACAATCATTGTGTTTGACGGTCATAATAGTGTTGGAAAAAGGTAAATGATAACATCAGTAATTATTAGCCTGAGCAACATTTGATATACTTCTGCTTTGATGTCTTCAGTAGTTTAAATGTTTTTGTTGAACTGATAACATTTTGACATTGAAATGAGGGTCTGATCTTCTCTGTCAACCTAACCCTGCCACATTGTTCCCCGATTATCAAGATCCATGATGAGACCTTGGACACTGTGGACCACTTCCCATAGCTTGGGAGCCTACTATCAGCAAGGACATACATCGATGATGAAGTCCAACACCACCTTCAGTGTGCCAGTGCAGCCTTCGGTCACCTGAGGAAAAGAGTATTCAAAGACCAGGATCTCAAACCCAGCAACAAGCTCATGGTTCACAGAGCAATAATGATACCCACCCTCCTATATGCTTCAGAGACATGGACTATGTTCAGTAGGCACCTCAAAGCACTGGAGAAGTACCACCAACGCTGCCTCTGCAAAATCCTGCAAATTCATTTGCAGGGTAAGCGCATCAATGTTAGCGTTCTTGCTCAGGCCAACATTGAGGCATTGACCACGTTCGATCTGCTCTGATGGACGGGCCACATTGTCCACATGCCCGATACTGGATTCCCAAAACAAGCACTCTACGTCACGGCAGGCGAGTCCTAGGAGGGCAGAGAAAATGTTTCAAGCCTCCTTGAAAAAATGTAACATCTCCACCGACTCTTGGGAATCCCTGGCCTAAGACCACTCAAAGTGGGGGAGAAGCATCCGAGAAGGCGACAAACACTTCAAATCTCTTCGTCGGGAGCACGCGGAAGCCAAGCACAAACAGCAGAAGGAGCGTACGACATATCAAGCACCACATCTACTCGTTCCTCCAACCACCACCTGCCCCACCTGTGACAGAGTCTGTAGATCCCACATTGGTCTCATCAGTCGCCTTTGAACTACTCGTGTGGAAGCAAGTCATCCTCGACCCGGGGGACTGCCTAAGAAGAAAATTTGGCTCTTGGCATCGTGGGAATTTTACTTCTCTCCCCACCCCCGCCCCCCCAATCTCTGAAAATGTGAACTGTTTCCAACTGTACAGCTGTGAGGCGTGCATTGGAATTTCACAAATTAACAGCTAAAGTTTGTCATTAAAAGTACAATGTTTGCATGTTTTCTAGGCCTAAAAGCTTGGCATTCGCAGCAGCTATCCAGCGGTTGTGTTATTCAGAGCCACAAGGAGATGCACCTCAGACTATCAGCATCTTCCCTCTCGATGAAGTATTACTTCTACAGTTAACCCTATTCAGAAAGTTGTAATAAAATGTACAAGGTGATCACTGTTTCAGAAGTTATTAGCCAAGTAACCTGGATTTTACTGTAACCCTAACTCAGAGGCTGTCAGTCCTAGTTAATTTCCAAAATTATTGCCAAAGTGATAGTTGATTGTAGACAATCGCACTTTATCCAAGAGAATCTTGGCAATCATTTTGTTGCAATTCACATACTGTACTGCACATTATATTGGTCATTGAGCTGCTGATTCTGAGATTATGACCCCACAACCTCCCGAGATGTCTGCACTCCTCTAATTCTGCCCTCTTGAGCATTCCTGATTATAATCGCTCAACCATTGGTGGCCGTGCCTTCTGTTGCTTAGACCCCAAGCTCTGGAATTCCTTTCCTAAACCTCTCCACTTCTCTACCTTTCTTTCCTCCTTCAAGACTCTCCTTAAAACCGACCTCTTTGACCAAGCTTTTTGACATCTGCCCTAATTTCTCCTTATGTGGCTCAGTGTCAATTTAAAAAAAAATTGTCTCATAGTACTCCTGTGAAGCGCCTTAAAACGTTAAAGGCGCTATATAAAAACAAGTTGTTGTTGTTGATAATTACAGGGAGACAAGTGGTGGGGGCGGCATTCTGGACTGGGTAACTCAGAAGTACGGGTTTCCTGGACACCCTGTAGATATTAACTACAGGACATCTTTTAATTTGTTTCTGCAGGTTTCCCGCCCGACAGTCAGCCTGATTGACACACTGGCTGCCTGCCGGGCAGGAAAGCCTGTAACACAAGGCCGCAGGCAAGGAGAGCTCGTGGTGGGGGAAGATCGTGATCGGGGGGGGAGATTGTGGTCAGGGTGGGGAGAGAGATCGGGGTCGGATGGAGAGATCGTGGTCCGGGGGGGGGAAGAGATTGTGGTCGGGGTGGGGAGAGATCGTGGTCGGGGGGTGGTGGGGAGAGATCGTGGTCGGGGGGTGGTGGAGAGATTGTGGTCGGGGGAGGGGAGGTCGGGGGTGGGAGGGTGGAGAGATTGTGGTCAGGAGTGGGGGAGATCGTGATCGGGTGTGGGAGGGTGGAGAGATTGTGGTCAGGAGTGGGGGAGATCGTGATCGGGTGTGGGAGGGTGGAGAGATTGTGGTCAGGAGTGGGGGAGATCGTGATCGGGTGTGGGAGGGTGGAGAGATTGTGGTCGGGGTGGGAGAGATCGTGGTCGGGGTGGGGTGGAGAGATCGTGGTCAGGAGGGGTGGAGAGATCGGGGGGGGGGTAGAGATCATGGTCAGGGTAGGTGGAGAGCTCGCGGGGAGAGATCGGGGGGGGGTAGAGATCGTGGTCAGGGGGTGGGAGAGATCGTGGTCAGGAGGGGTGGAGAGATCAGGGGGGTAGAGATCGTGGTCAGGGCGGGTGGAGAGCTCGGGGGGGGGGGGGTAGAGATCGTGGTCAGGGCGGGTGGAGAGCTCGGGGGGGCAGAGATCGTGGTCGGGGGGGCGGAGAGATCGTGGTCGGGGGGCCGGAGAGATCGGGCGGGGGGGGCGGAGAGATCGTGGTCGGGGTGTGGGAGAGATCGGGCGGGGGGGGGCGGAGAGATCGTGGTCGGGGTGTGGGAGAGATCGTGGGCAGGAGGGGTGGAGAGATCGGGGGGGTGGAGAGATCGTGGTCGGGGTGTGGGAGAGATCGTGGTCAGGAGGGGCGGAGAGATCGTGGTCGGGGGGGGTGGAGAGATCGTGGTCGGGGTGTGGGAGAGATCGTGGTCAGGAGGGGTGGAGAGATCGGGCGGGGGGGCGGGAGAGATCGTGGTGGGAGGGGAGAGCGAAGAGGTGGGGGGAGTCTGCGATTGTGGAAGCAGGTATGCTTGTTGGACCGGGTAGAGGGAGGGAAACTCTCTTGCTCCTCATGGCTCACAACTAGTGCTGTCAATGCACTTACCTTATCAATCCAACCCTTCTCTCCTCCTTTACCTGCCGGGTTTCCCAAAATAAAGCTCAAGATGGGTTAAAAGCAGGCAGCCTCCTTAAAAGCTGTCAAATTTTTATCGCATAATACTCCTGTGAAGCGCCTTGGGATGTTTCACTATGTTAAAGACGCTATATAAATACAAGTTGTTGTTGTTACCGACTGGCCCGCCTCCTGAGAGCGGATTGATCATCCGCCTCTGTTAACTTAGAAACATGGAAACATAGAAAATAGGTGCAGGAGCAGGCCATTTGGCCCTTCAAGCCTGCGCCACCATTCGATAAGATCATGGCTGATCATTCCCTCAGTACCCCTTTCCTGCTTTCTCTCCATACCTCTTGGTCCCCTTAGCCGTAAGGGCCATATCTAACTCCCTCTTGAATATATCTAATGAACTGGCATCAACAACTCACTGCGGCAGGGAATTCCACAGGTTAACAACTCTCTGAGTGAAGAAGTTTCTTCTCATCTCAGTCCTAAATGGCCTACCCCTTATCCTAAGACTGTGTCCCCTGGTTCTGGACTTCCCCAACCTCAGGAACATTCCACCTGTCCCATCCTACCTGTAGTGGGGAAAATGCTTGAAACTATCATTAAGGAAGAAATAGCGGGACACCTAGATAGGAACAGTGCAATCAAGCAGACGCAACATGGATTCATGAAGGGGAAATCATGTTTAACTAATTTACTAGAATTCTTTGAGGATATAACGAGCATGGTGGATGAAGGTGTACCGATGGATGTGGTGTATTTAGATTTTCAAAAGGCATTCGATAAGGTGCCACACAAAAGGTTACTGCAGAAGATAAAGGTACGCGGAGTCAGAGGAAATATATTAGCATGGATAGAGAATTGGCTGGCTAACAGAAAGCAGAGAGTTGGGATAAATGGGTCCTTTTCGGGTTGGAAATCCACAGGGATCGGTGCTGGGACCACAACTGTTTACAATATACATAGATGACCTGGAAGAGGGGACAGAGTGTAGTGTAACAAAATTTGCAGATGACACAAAGATTAGTGGGAAAGCGGGTTGTGTAGAGGACACAGAGATGCTGCAAAGAGATTTAGATAGGTTAAGCGAATGGGCTAAGGTTTGGCAGATGGAATACAATGTTGGAAAATGTGAGGTCATCCACTTTGGAAAAAAAAACAATAAAAGGGAATATTATTTGAATGGGGAGAAATTACAACATGCTGCGGTGCAGAGGAACCTGGGGGTCCTTGTGCATGAATCCCAAAAAGTTAGTTTGCAGGTGCAGCAGGTAATCAGGAAGGCGAATGGAATGTTGGCCTTCATTGCGAGAGGGATAGAGTACAAAAGCAGGGAGGTCCTGCTGCAACTGTATAGGGTATTGGTGAGGCCGCACCTGGAGTACTGCGTGCAGTTTTGGTCACCTTATTTAAGGAAGGATATACTAGCCTTGGAGGGGGTACAGAGACGATTCACTAGGCTGATTCCGGAGATGAGGGGGCTACCTTATAATGATAGATTGAATAGACTGGGTCTTTACTTGTTGGAGTTCAGAAGGATGAGGGGTGATCTTATAGAAACATTTAAAATAATGAAAGGGATAGACAAGATGGAGGCAGAGAGGTTGTTTCCACTGGTCGGGGAGACTAGAACTAGGGGGCACAGCCTCAAAATACGGGGGAGCCAATTTAAAACCGAGTTGAGAAGGAATTTCTTCTCCCAGAGGGTTGTGAATCTGTGGAATTCTCTGCCCAAGGAAGCAGTTGAGACTAGCTCATTGAATGTATTCAAATCACAGATAGATAGATTTTTAACCAATAAGGGAATTAAGGGTTATGGGGAGCTGGCGGGTAAGTGGAGCTGAGTCCACGGCCAGATCAGCCATGATCTTATTGAATGGCGGAGCAGGCTCGAGGGGCTAGATGGCCTACTCCTGTTCCAAATTCTTATGTTCTTATGTCCCGTCAGAATCTTATATGTTTCTATGAGATCCCCTCTCATCCTTCTCAACTCCAATGTATAAAGGCCCAGTTGATCCAGTCTCTCCTCATATGTCAGTCCAGCCATCCCGGGAATCAGTCTGCTGAACCTTTGCTGCACTCCCTAATAGCAAGAACGTCCTTCCTCCGATTAGGAGACCAAAACTGAACACAATATTCCAGGTGAGGCCTCACCAAAGCCCTGTACAACTGCAGTAAGACCTCCCTGCTCCTATACTCAAATCCCCTAGCTATGAAGGCCACGGGGATTTATTGGCCTTCAATCCCATCAATTTCCCGAACGCAATTTCCCGCCTAATAAGGATATCCTTCAGTTTCTCCTTCTCACTAGACCCACTGTCCCCTCGTACTTCCGGAAGGTTATTTGTGAAGACAGAACCAAAGTATTTGTTTAATTGGTCTGCCATTTCTTTGTTCCCCATTATAAATTCACCTGAATCCAACTGCAAGGGACCTACGTTTGTCTTCACTAATCTTTTTCTCTTCACATATCTATAGAAGCTTTTGCAGTCAGTTTTTGTGTTCCCGGCAAGCTTCTTCTCGTACTCTATTTTCCCCCCTCTTAATTAAACCCTTTGTCCTCCTCTGCTGAATTATAAAATTCTCCCAGTCCTCAGGTTTGCTGCTTTTTCTGGCCAACTTATATGCCTCTTCCTTGGATTTAACACTATCCTTAATTTCCCTTGTTAGCCACGGTTGAGCCACCTTCCCCATTTTATTTTTACTCCAGCCAGGGATGTACAATTGTTGAAGTTCATCCATGTGATCTTTAAATGTTTGCCATTGCCTATCCACCGTCAACCCTTTAAGTATCATTTGCCAGTCTATTCTAACCAATTCACGCCTCAAACCATCAAAGTTACCTTTCCTTAAGTTCAGGACCCTAGTTTCTGAATTAACTGTGTCACTCTCCATCTTAATAAAGAATTCTACCATGTTAACACTGGAAATGAGTGGGTAATTTCCCACCTGACCCAAGCCCACCCATTCTTGGGGGTTACAATTAGCCCATGACCTGCCAATGCAATAAAGATAGCAAGGGGATAAATTAAAGCAAAGAGAATAGGAGGGAAAGAATCAAAAAAAAAATTTAAATCATCATCATCATAGGCAGTCCTTAGGTGGCTGAACAGTCCAATACGAGAGCCACAATACCTGTCACAGATGGGACAGATAGTCGTTGAGGGAAAGGGTGGGTGGGACTGTTTTGCCGCATGCACCTTCTGCTACCTGCGCTTGATTTCTGCACGCTCTCGCCGACGAGACTTGAGGTGCTCAGCGCCCTCCCGGATGTACTTCCTCCACTTAGGGCGGTCTTTGGCCAGGGACTCCCAGGTGTCAGTGGGGATGTTGCATTTTTTCAGGGAGGCTTTGAGGGTGTCCTTGAAACGGTTCCGCTGCCCACCTTTGGCTCGTTTGCCGTGAAGGAGTTCCGAGTAGAGCGCTTGCTTTGGGAGTCTCGTGTCTGGCATGCGAACAGTGTGCAGAATATGTACAGAATGAAGAGCAAAGGATAGCAGAAAGCTGAAATATGAGAAACAGACCGTAAGAGAAGCAAAATGAAAGAAATATTACCATGCATCATTTGTTCTGGTCCCCATGTATTTACACCAAATGTAATGTGCAAACATAAATTATGGAAACATAATTATTATAATTATTGTATTGACTACAAAATAAATGTCAAGGAAGTTCACAGTCTCAACCTACAGGGGTCAGCCATTCATTGTTGTTTCATTCATGCAACCAGAGTGATTTATCTGCTGGGTGTCGGGTTGCCGGAAGTTGTTAACGGGCCAGTGTTGGGGCATGTACTCCGCTGTGTGTGTGAGACGGGATTGCAGTTGTGTTCTGCAGCGAGCCGAGCCGAGCGGAGCTTTGAGAGGGGTGTGAGAAGTAACCCAGCGGCTGTAACCCAGTCCGTGTCATTGCAGCAGCCATGGTGGCCTGGTTAGCCGCTGGTGCGATCATGGTCGCCGTGTATGTGTTAATTTACTACAATTTCATAAAAGGGGTGCAGTGCAAGAGTGACACTTCGCTGAGAGGAAAGACGGTGATAGTCACAGGTACATCTCGTTGTGGCTCCGAGTGATACACAACCGCGAATAGTGCATGAATGGCTGGCTTCCCGCCTGGGGACTGCAAACCTGACACTTACAACAACTGAAACTTTAGTTGCTTAAATTTATTACAAATTCCAATGTAAATTCAGCAGCCACGCGACTGTCAATGGCTTACATTTCCCGAATGGGGAGCGTTGTTTGTTGACTTTCCCTTTATTTTGCAGTTTAACCCTTCCGATCCGGTTATAATGTTGCATTTAATCCACATTGCAATTACATTTTGTGTGTGTGTGTATGTGTTAGGTGCAAACACGGGGCTTGGGAAGGAGACGGCGCTGGACATGGCCCGCCGGGGAGCCCGGGTGATCCTGGCTTGTCGATGCAAGCAGCGCGCTGAATCGGCGGTCTTCGACATCAGGAAGGTGATCTCTGCCCGCAACACCCTTTAAAGCAAAAACCGTCTCTACAACCTTTACTCCTTCATATTGCAGCGGGGCTTTTGAATTGAGACAGGTTTCAGTGCATTTATTTTGTATATTTTAGTGGGGCTTTCAGTGCATTTATTTGGTATATTTTAGTGAGGTTTTTGAAGTGAGACCGCTTTCAGTGAATCTTTTTTAAGCTAAACTCTGGATTCTGCCTAGATTCAAGGGTAGTTTTTAATATTTTGCCTTCCGGTTCTACTAAGTAAAGAAATGCATTCATATCGTATCTTTCACAACCTCAGGATGTCCCAAAGCACTTTACAGCCAATGAAGTACTTTGGTGGTGTAATATAGGAAACACAGCAGTCAGTTTGCGCACAGCAAGATTCCACAGGCAGCAATGCGACTGTTTTTAGGTGATGGACGAGGGATAAATGTTGTCCAGGACACTGGAGAGAACTCCACTTTCCTTCAAAATGGGATCTTTTGCGTCCACCTTAGAAAGCAGACTGGGGCTCGGTTTAACGTCTCTGAAAGCCAGCACCTCCGACAGTGCAGCGCTCCCTCAGCACTGCACTGGAGTGTCAGCCGAGGTTTTGTATTCAAGTTCCGTTCCACAACCTTCTGATTCAGAGGTGAGAGAGAGTGCTACTAACTCAGCCCCCAGACTGCCTTTATCATCTGATGCCTCCCTCTGTTGGCTGCTGGTTTACTGTGTTTGAATTAAATCAAATTCTGTTGCTATAATATGGGATTCTAGGATTTTTACTGGTGTTTTGAGATGACATTCTGAAATTCTATCTTTTTTTCTTTAAAGTAGAAAATCTTGATGTAATATTTCCAGCAGTTTCATACATTAGCCATGATTTACATGTCTCTATTGGTGTCCAAACTGTTGTCTTTGTGGGGAGTTTAGTTGTGTAGCATGGAGCTGTGAGTGCCATGTATTACAATACAGAACCGTGACTGCCAAACTGAAAGTTAATTTTGTTTGAATTTAAATTAACATTAAAAACCTCACTCAAGCTAACTTGTGGATGGATTTAGAGTTCTTCACCAATCAGTCACAGTCCTGAGAACTGACCCTTCCAAACACTCGCCGTCCAAATTCAAAACGGTGATCCCGGCAGATTAAAGAAAAAAGGGAGGAAAGATGTAGGAATACAAGCCCAAATCAAAACTGTTTCACTTGGGTTTTGTGGGCTAGATGGAAAGGGCATGTGTAGTTGGCTCCAGGGCCATAGATTGGACACTCCCGTTTCACTAGGCTCTCAACATTAGGGATGGGCAATAAATGCTAACCTTGCCAGCGATGCCCACATCCCGTGAATTAATTTTTAAACAATGAGAATGTTTGATTTCCAGCAACAAAATCTGTCTTTAGGCCACCAGTAACACTCCGAGTGTGTTTTGTGACATCCAGGTGAGCTAGGTTGGAATTTCAGGATATGGATCTCTGGCTTAGAAAGAAAATACAAAATTTGCATTTAAATAGAAACACTTTCAAAGCACTTAATGTAATGAATTACGTAGCCTTAAAGTTCGAGACCATTCACATAGTTGCCGTTTGACTGGAGTGGAGATGACTAACAACTGAGTCAAGCTGACACTTATTGTAGCAGAGAGCGCCAAGCAACTTGTCCAAGGTAATATTTTAGCACCACGTCGAAAGGTCTGACGTGCCCCTTCCTCCAGGTTACCTTTGATTGATGGTTGCGGTTTAATGATCTACTCGGAAGGAAGAGCTTTTGAGAGAGGGCTTGATTTGTACCAATAGTGTGACCTGGGAGAAGAAAAGTAGCAACACATACTGACCAGACCACGCATACCAGCGTATGCAATTAGCTGGTCTCCAGTAGGGTACAGTACAATTGGCCTGATACCCGATGCTAGAGAGGGGAAAATCAGTCAGTGTTTCTGTGTCTGTTTGCTTCAAGTGCCTGCTGTTGGAAAAAGCACTTTGTACACTTCTAGTGAGAGCAGGATTGGACATGGCTCTGACGGCTCACATGGTTGAATAATCTGCTGATTCTCATTGTCCATGTCCCTAAGTGACGAATGGATAGTTGAATGAGGTATTAGAGAGTTGCCTCCGCCCTTCCTCCCCTCCACCCCCTCCTCCTCTTACTCCCCTCCTCCCCTCCTCCGTACCACCCCCTTCACCGGTATCCAAACAATGAGTTAGCAAGTTCAGCAGAGGTAGGGAAAGAACTGTGAATATACAAAAAGGACATTACCTTGAGTTAGCTGTGGTCTCAGCCCTGGGCTAGAGAGAAGAAAATCAGACAGTGTTTCAGCTTCATTAATCAGTGTAGTGTTTCGCTAACTGCAAAGGACAGGATATGATGTCTATTGGCTATGATGTCTTCTTCAGTCACATAGCCTGCTGACACTCATTAACTCCTCTTGCATGTGAAGAATGGCATCCTGGGCGAGACACGGGGTGGAGAATGCTGCTGCGCCCATGGAACAGTAATCCAATACAAGTCAACATGATCAGGAGAGAGGAGCATGAAAAGGCATCAAAAATGATGGAGGAGGGGCAAGTTAGATGGAGAATAAATTTTGCCTAAAAGTATTTGGCTTGCTTCCCAACCACGTTTTTTAAGCCCATATCAGGAATGTGAAACAGCACCTTCTAAACAGGTGGGACTGACCTATCAAGAAAGACTGGATCAACTGGGCTTGTATTCACTGGAGTTCAGAAGAGTGAGAGGGGACCTCATAGAAACGTTTAAAATTCTGACGGGTTTGGACAGGTTGGATGCAGGAAGAATGTTCCCAATGTTGGGGAAGTCCAGAACCAGGGGTCACAGTCTAAGGATAAGGGGTAAGCCATTTAGGACCGAGATAAGGAGAAACTTCTTCACCCAGAGAGTGGTGAACCTGTGGAATTCTCTACCACAGGAAGTAGTTGAGGCCAATTCACTAAATATATTCAAAAGGGAGTTAGATGAAGTCCTTACTACTCGGGGGATCAAGGGGTATGGCGTGAAAGCAGGAAGTGGGTACTGAAGTTTCATGTTCAGCCATGAACTCGTTGAATGGCGGTGCAGGCTAGAAGGGCTGAATGGCCTGCTCCTGCACCTATTTTCTATGTTTCTATGTTTCTAAATACAAAGTGTAGAATATTGAAAACTGCAAGTAATGTCCAGAGGTTTGAAGAAGACTATTTTTCAGTAAGTACTGTATACTAGTGATTTTCAGAATGCTTTAATGCAGACGTTTATTTGTCATCCACAGAAGAGCGGCAACAACAAAGTGATCTTTATGCAACTTGATCTTGCGAGTCTTAAATCAGTGAGGGCTTTTGCAGAGAATTTCCTGAAATCAGAGCCCCAACTGCATATACTCATCAATAATGCAGGCAAGAATTTAAACATTCTGTCACAACCAGTGTTTAGTCTTGAGGTCTACCCATATTGTTGAAAGAGTTGTTTGTAAGTTGATGTATTATTCTGTAATAGTGGTTTTATCACCATTCAGACTTCCTCCCAATACTTTTAACTCATTCTGGGTGTAAAAGAAAGCTTCTGATGGAACAAAACTTAATTTTATGTGTGAAGTGTTGGAGACAGCCTGCTGCAGAGTGAACGGTCTACCCTTGTACCACTGGGTTAGACACCAAAACTACAGTGGGGTGCCAGCATACATGCCTGGCACCTCCGAAAGATCAAAAGCACCACAAGACATTGCAGGAGATTTTCTGGCAACGATTAGATAGATAAGAATGGAACTAGGCGAGTGCAGTCCCACCCAGCTGGACGTTGGTGGAGAGGTGTTGGAGGATGGAGTGGTCAGCTGTGTCAAAGGCTGCAGACCTGTCCAGAAGGACGAGGAGGAATAGTTTACCTTTGTCACACACACAAAAGATGGTGGGACTGCACTCGCCTAATTCCATTATTATCTATCTAATCGTTGCCAGAAAATCTCCTGCAATGTCTTGTCTTCCCACTCCCACATTGTTACTTTGTGACTTTGATGAGAGCCGTTTTGGTACTATGGCAGGGGCGAAAACCAGATTGAAGGGATTCAAACATTGAATTCATGGAAACATAAGAACATAAGAAATAGGAGCAGGAGTAGGCCACCTGGCCCCTCGAGCCTGCTCCGCCATTTAATAAGATCATGGCTGATCCGATCATGGACTCAGCTCCACTTCCCTGCCCGCACCCCATAACCTTTTATTCTCTTATTGCTCAAAAATCTGTCTCTCTCCGCCTTAAATATATTCAATGACCCAGCCTCCACAGCTCTCTGGGGCAGAAAATTCCATAGATTTACAACCCCCTGAGAGAAGAAATTCCTCCTCATCTCAGTTTTAAATGGGCGACCCCTTATTCTGAGACTATATCCCCTAGTTTTAGTTTCTCCTATGAGTGGAAATATCCTCTCTGCATCTACCTTGTCGAGCCCCTTCATTATATGTTTCGATAAGATCACCTCTCATTCTTCTGAACTCCAATGAGTATAGGCCCAACCTACTCCACCTATCTTCATAAGTTAACCCCCTCAGCTCCGGAATCAACCTAATGAACCTTCTCTGAACAGCCTCCAATGCAAGTATGTCCTTCCTTAAATACGGAGACCAAACTGTACGCAGTATTCTAGGTGTGGCCTCACCAATACCCTGTACATTTGTAGCAGGACTTCTCTGCTTTTATACTCCATCCCCCTTGCAATAAAGATAGTCATGGATTTGGGAGGCGACAACATGTTCAAGTACTTTGGACAGGAAAGGGAGGTTGGAGATGCGGTGATAGCTAGCAAGCAAAGTGGGATCAAGGGTTGTTTTTTTTTTGAGGAGAGGGTTGATGACAGCAGATTTGAAGGAGAGGGGAACATTACCCAAGGAGAGAGAACAGTTAACAATGTTAATAATTCCATGAGATCTTTAGCATTCAGCGAAACCAACAGCTTAACGTCTCAGTTTAACGTCTCATCCAGCGGACGACACCTCCAGCATTGACGCTGAAGCTGGTTGAGAAATAATATGATTTCTTTGTTCTGCAGGTATTGGAGGAAGCAACAACAAGACGGCTGATGGATTCAACATGGTTTGGGGAGTAAACCACTTGGGCCACTTTCTCCTCACCCAACTTCTCTTGGATAGGCTGAAGCAGTGTGCCCCAAGCCGCATTGTTGTTCTCGCTTCGAAAGCTTACCGTATTGGCAAAATAGATTTCAATGACCTGGACCCTCCTCATAATGGCATAATCCAGGGGTTTCAGAACTACAGCTTCAGCAAACTGTGCAACATACTTTTTGCCAGAGAACTTGCCAATTGTCTGGAGGGAACTAACATTACCTGCTATTCAGTTCACCCAGGTGAGCAGAGAATTAATTCACAGATTTTACATACAACCCCTGTTTTCTTTGGTGTGAATCTAGAAATAAAAAAGAAAGGCTTACATTTATATAGCGCCTTTCACGACCACCGGATGTCTCAAAGCGCTTTACAGCCAATTAAGTACTCTTGGAATGTGGGAAGAGCGGCAGCCAATTTGTGCACAGCAAACTCCCAAAAACAGCAATGTGATAATGACCAGATAATCTGTTTTAGTTATGTTGATTGAGGGATAAATATTGGCCAGGGCACTGGGGATAACTCCTTTGCTCTTCTTTGAAATACAGGTGCAGCATCAAAAATCCTCCCCCAATCAACATCTGGAAATACCCAAACCTGGGCTTGGGTGTTTCCGGATTCATGATGTCAGAAAGACAATCGAAAGCCAGAACGGCCTCAGTTCCGAGGGTTTTGGATTTTGAAACTGCACATGTAGTGCCATGGGATCTTTTACGTCCACCTGAGAGAGCAGACGGGTTTAACATCTCATCCGAAAGACGGCACCTCCAACAGCATGGTACTCACTCAGCTTTTTAATGTGTACAAGTCCCTGGAGTGGGACTTGAACCCACAACCTTCTGACCCAGAGGCGAGTGTGCTAACCACTGAGCCACAGCTGACAACTGTAAGAGGGATATGGTTTTCATTGGGTAGGGGAGAAATGCTTTTTTTTCAGTTTAAACAATTTTAAAACATGCAAAAGAGCAGCATGTTGGTCAACTTCAAAAGGCCTATGTATCAATAAGTACAGGTGGCTACAGTTCTTTACCATATATGGATAATTTCTTATAGTTAAGATTAGGCATGGGGGAACAATCTCGATCACCTTGCCCCATTCATGGACCTCTCCTAACAGCAGGCTGCCGAGTGGTGGAGCAGCCATTCGCTCAGACAGAGATAGCGTGTGGCAGGTTAATGAAAACTGAAGAAAAAATAAATTACCGGGGGGGGGGGGGGGGGGGGGTTCCTTTTCTATCAGTGTGATTCTGTTTGCACAGACCTGTATCTCACCATTATGTCTTGGAACGTTCTTGTGGAGGTGGGAGACGTAAGTGTGAGAGTAAGACATGTGTAATTAGAATTTTATTTTGCCTACATTCCTGGTTAACACTTGTATGTTGATTCCTGATTTTCCCCCCCTGATTTCTCCTCCCTTGATGAGATGCACACAAGTACCAGACCTCGGAGGCCTCCATGCAAGTGGTCATTCTTCACATCGCCTCAACAGTGACATTGGGCCATTTTACCATATAGGCTAGCACAACTGAGCCCACTCCTGTTGTCCCTTGATACACATGCTCTTTCCAACAAGGGTCATTCAAAAGCTACTGTTCCCTTTCTCTAGCACAGGGTAGAATTATAGAATATTACAGCACAGAAGGAGGCAATTCGGCCCGTCGTGCCAGTGCTGGCTCTTTGAAAGAGCTGTCCAATTTAGTCCCACACCCTGCTTTCTCCTCATAATCCTGCAAATTCTTTCTCTTCAAAGACAAGTCCAATTGCCTTTTGAAAGTTCCGGTGGAATCTTATTCCACCACCTTTTCAGGTAATAAAATCCAGATCATAACAACAACAACAACTTGCCTTTGACGTAGCAAAGTGTCCTAAAGTGCTTAACAAGAGTGTTAGCACTAAAAATGTTGACATCAAGCACAGAAGGACATATCAGGACAGATGACCAACAGCTTGGTCAAAGAGGTGGGTTTTAAGGAGCATCTTAAAGGAGGAGAGAGAGATCGAGAGGAGGACAGGTTTAGGGAGGGAATTCCAGAGCTTGGGACCCAGACAGCTGAAAACACAACCGCCAATGGTGGAGCGATTAAAATCGAGGATGTGCAAGAGGCCAGAATTAGAGGAGTGCTGAAATCTCGAGGGTCGTAGGGCTGGATGAGGTGATCAGAAGGGACGAGGCCATGGGGGAGATTTGAAAGCAAGGATGAGGATTTTAAAATGTAAGCATTGTCAGACTGGGAGCCAGTGTAGGTCAGCAAACAAAAGTTGATGGGTGAACGGGACTTGCTGTGAGTTAGGATACAGGCAGTAGAGTTTTAGATGAGCACAAGTGGAAGATGGGAGGCCGACCAGGAGAGCATTGCAATAATCAATTCTAGAAGTAATAAAGGCTTGGATAAGGGTTTCAGCAACAGATGAGCTGAGACAGGGGCGGAGTCGGGTGATGTTACGGAGGTGGAAGTAGGGAGTCTTGGTGATGGAGTGGATATTTGGTCGGAAGCTCATCTTGGGGTCAAACACAACACCAAGGTTGCAAACAGTCTGGCTCAGCTTCAGACAGTAGCTCGGGAGAGGGATAGAAAGGGTGGTCAGGGAACAGAGTTTGTGGCGGGGACCAAAGTCAATGGCTTCAGTCTACCCCAATAACAGCTCTCAGACCAATTGTGTAGCACCCAAAATTCTGCTTTGTTTGTGATCAGCTAATTCAGCATTGGCTGCTGATCTAACATGGCTTTCTGGTGTGTATGGTTCACTGCTATAGCAGTGGTACATTAACCCACGGCCTCATCAGAGGAGCACTCTTTATTTTGTCATTCATTATTATTTTGATAAAGCCACATGATTGAATTTTTGCTTGAGGGTGTGAAGACGTGTAGCAGCAGGCTATGGGTATTTTCCATTTAATTCAGTTTTGAAAGCTGAATGCTGACATTGATAGAAATCACGAGGAAAAAAATGATGTGAAAAATGCAGGTAGAATAAAGAAAAAATGCAGTCGTTCCAAGAACTAGCACCCACATTGTCCGGTCAAAGGTGATTTGGAATAACCCATCTCAAATATGGGGAATCATATAAAAACCTCTTTCACCTTTTTTTTGATTTGAGCTTTTAATTTTCAAATTAACAATAATTTATGATGATAAACTGAAAAAAATAAGGCAGAGATTTTTGCTAGATAAACATTGTAAGTACTAATAACATTCCTGTAGATTTGCTCATGGTCAGTGGATGAATATCGGTTTATTGATGTACAAGCTGGTAATGAAGTCGGGAGATTTCAGAAACTTGCTCCATATAGCCACCTAGTGGCTAGAGCCCGCAACTACTCCCTGGCAGTTGATTTAGCAAGCTTGAATGGGAAATGTTGAATAGCAATGTCCAATGGTAAATAACAACAGAAAATTGTGACCAAGGGAAGTAAGATTTGTAGCCAGGAAGTGACTGTCCAACACAAGACTTTTAATAATATATAGATAGTATAATTGGGTGAAATTTAAAACTTGTAAACTGGTTAACAAATAAAATTCATCGATTGGCAAGTTGAATATTTTTATCATGAAATCTGTGTTCAAAAACTTTTTTTTTCTTTCCCTTTTACAGGTTGTGTGAACACTGAAGTGTTTCGTGATTTGAAATTCTGGCAGAAAGTACTTTTTGTCCCTATCATTGCCCTTTTCTTTCAAACTCCAGCTGATGGAGCTCAGACATCCATCTACTGTGCCGTGCAAGAAGATATTGAGAAGTTCAGTGGCAGGTACTTTGCTGACTGCAAGGTGCAGGAGGTCCTGCCTCATGCTCGAGACGACGCAGTGGCCAGAAAACTCTGGGAAATCAGTGAAAGGATGGCTAACCTCGGCAGTCATTAACTGGTGAAGAAATTTGTTCGAAGAATGTCAGTTTATTTGTAAAGGTCTGTGAGCATTTTCACCAATTTCTGTGTGAAAATGTTTTGTCAATAATTACAGTAGATAAGTTTTTTTCACTTTTTACAGGGGCTTCCAAATTGCAATAACAGATGGCAACAGTTAAAGGGGAAAATAAATCTGAGAGGGTTGTATTTGTTCAAATTACTTGGAACATGATGTACTCTTCTGTTAGACGTCCCTTTTCCTTTTAAGGTTTAAAACTACAAACTCCATCAAAAGACATTCTGACAAACCAGATAGAAAAATAAATTTTAGATTAACTCTTTAATAAAGGCACTCCAAAAGACCCACAGAAATGAATCACACTCCTTTAACTCTTGATTCAGTACAGGAACATCGAGCTATTTCAGTTTCTATTCCACCTCTCTGGAGTTTGACAGATGGAGATTAATAAGACTATTGCAGCACTGATGCATAGATGAAATATATTTTCTGGATTCCTGTTCAAGGATCAGTGTACATTAAAAGTTGTCAGTTCTGACTTCTGAGAGATTACTCGATCTAGAAAATTTGTGGTTCTTTCTTGTGGCTACCTGAGTAGCAGATGCAGATAATTCTTTCCCTAACTATCTATTCTCCCTCTTCTGAAGATGTGATTCAACAGGAAACGGTTACAGCCGGTAGCTTATGCCTCCAGGAGTCTGTCCCAGGCAGAAAGGGGCTACGGGATGGTAGAAAAGGAGGCGCCCGCATGTGTATATGCGGTAAAGAAAATGTACCAGTACCTGTTTGGAAGGAAATTTGAGCTGGAGACAGATCACAAACCCCTAACGTCCCTTTTGGCCGACAACAAGGCCATAAATGCAAACGCATCGGCCCGCATACAGAGGTGGGCACTCACGTTAGCTGCCTATGACTACTCAATTCGGCACAGACCGGGCACCGAAAACTGCGCCGATGCACTCAGCAGGCTCCCACTAGCCACCACTGAGGGGGCTACCGAGCTGAGATGGTCATGGCTGTTGAAGCTTTCAGAAGCGAAGGCTCACCCGTGACAGCCCGTCAGATTAAAGTCTGGACAAATAGAGACCCGCTATTGTCTCTAGTCAAGAAATGTGTCCTGAATGGGGACTGAGCAGCCACGTACAGGGCATGCCCTGAGAAATTTAAACCATTTCACAGGCGCAAGAATGAACTCTTGATTCAGGCCGATTACCTACTGTGGGGAAACCGCGTAGTCATGCCCCAGATGGGCAGAGAGGTGTTCATCAGAGAACTCCACAATGGGCACCCGAGCATTGTCACGATGAAGGCAATTGCCAGGTCACACGTTTTGGTGGCCAGGGATAGACGCAGATCTGGAACTTTGTGTTCGCAGGTGCAACACGTGTGCCCAGCTGGGCCATGCGCCCAGGGAAGCCCCCCTTAGCCCCTGGCCATGGCCCGCCAAGCCTTGGTCACGCATCCACGTGGACTACGCAGGTCCTTTCATGGAGAAAATGTTTTTGGTTGTAGTATACGCCTACTTCAAATGGATCGAGTGTGACATTTTAAATTCAAGCACATCCTTTGCCACGGTAGAAAGTCTACGGGCAATGTTCGCCGCCCACGGTCTACCGGACATCTTGGTCAGCGACAATGGCCCGTGCTTCACAAGCACTGAATTCCAGGACCTCATGGCAGGCAATGGAATTAACCATGTTAGAACGGCACCGTTCAAGCCGGTCTCAAACGACCAGACAGAACGAGCAGTGCAGATAATCAAACAGGGGATGCTCAGATTCCAAGGGGGTTCCCTACAAACCCGCTTATCACGCCTCCTGTTGGCCTATAGATCCCGACCACACTCGCTCACAGGGGTTCCACCCGCAGAGCTACTAATGAAAAGGACGCTCAAAACCCGATTATCCCTTATACACCCCACCATGAAAGAAATTGTCGAGAGCAGGCGCCAGTCACAATATCACTACCATGACAGGAATGCGAGGGCGCGATGTATTGATGTAAATGATCCTGTTTTTGTCCTCAACTACGCTGCAGGGCCCAAATGGCTCGCAGGCACTGTGGTTGCCAAAGAGGGAAATAGGATTCTGGTAGTTAAACTTACCAATGGACAAATCTGCCGCAAACATGTGGATCAAACAAAAAGGAGGTTCAGCAACCCCATAGAAGAAGCAAAGGAAAAACACGATATAGAGTTCACTCCACCACAGGTGACCGAACACCGGAACCAAAGGGAGGAGAGCCCAGTCACTGTGGGCAGTCCGGACAGGCCTGAGGCACTGCAAACAGCAGACACTCAGGCCAGCGCCCAACAACCAGAGCCCCAACTCAGGCGCTCTACAAGGGAGCGTAAACCACCAGAGAGACTTAACCTGTGATCCCAATAAGACTTTGGGGGGGGAGGTGATGTCATGTATTCAACCAGCATTGTAACCCATGTATAAACTGACCTAAGTTGTACACCGTGAGATCACTGACCACTAGGTGGGAGACACTCCTAACCTGGACCTTCAGGTATAAAAGGGGAAGCTCCACCCACCTTCATCACTTGAGTGCTAAGGAATAAAGGACAGGTCACAGACTGACCTCTCAAGCATGGGCCTCGTGTGCATTTATACTGTGTAGTAAGGACGTATCAAGACTTTGGGGGGGGAGGTGATGTCATGTATTCAACCAGCATTGTAACCCATGTATAAACTGACCCTTGGCATTGACATGCTGCAACACACACCCGACACCATAGGACGACGCATCGCACGTTAACACAAGTTTCTTACATGGGTCATATAGCGTTAACAGATTGTTGGAACATAACAAATTGCGTGCTCTATTAAAAGCCCTTTCCTGGCTGTCCCCCCAGACCCATTCGCGACCTTTGCGTAGGAGCACGTGTAGCGGCTCTAGCAGCGTGCTCAATTTGGGAAGAAAGTTACCAAAATAGTTCAGGCGCCCCAGGAGCTGTCGAGGAAATTTTAGCTTAAATTAACTCAGCGGAGACTTTCAGAGCCGTGCTTCGAGAGAAAGTTTATTTCTAACGAGATATCTCGGAGAGCCCGCCTAGTCCATACTAAGGCAGAACTCTGACTTTTACAGGAAAACCCGCGCTATATTTATACAGTAAAAAGGAGTTTTATCTTCAAATTCCACACATTAACATTAATCATATTACTCCGAGAATACGAAGGTCATCCCGGAAGGCACATATTATCTGTTCTTGCATAGTTTCTCCCTGTCTGTGTCAATAATCAGTTTTAGGAGACTCATGCAGGGAACAGATAATCAGTTTTTGTTTTCTTAAGACAAAGAAGTTTGGGTGTTTTCTCTAGCTCCATTATTTCTACAATATCAGCAAGAGTGATTTTAACCCTTCCCTTTACCATACTACAGAAATCGTTTTCTTCCACAACTCCCTCCTTGTTGATCTTTACAACCAATCAACACAGTTTCTTTTTCTTTATTGAAAAGGGGGTAGAATCGCATCTTGAGGCATTCTTCTTCGTCATATTCATCTAATTTTTCTTCTATGCGGCTTAACCTTCCTTTCACAAACATACTTTTCCCTTCTACTTGGGATACTAGGCCCATTACCTGGTTAATTAGCCTTTTTACTTTTATCCACATCCCACACATGATTATTAGTAATATAAGCATAACCACACCTACAATTACTATGGGGTGTATAGCAAGCTTCAGTACTGCTGAAGCTTTGGGGGACCATCCGAAACACACATCCCACCAGTGGTGTACTGTCAGGGAGGTGACTGCATTCGCGATTCTTACTAGTTGTCCCTTCTTGTAACTCATTTCTATTTTGAACTGGTGGATGTCTCGGCCCCTTTTGGACAGAGCCTCCTCTATTTGTTTGTCATTTTTTATCAAATTGTGCAATCGGGTCAAATTAATTACAGGGGATAAAGGATCAATTTTGTGCACAGACAGATATTTTACTACATTCTGCCACTGCCCAAAAGTATAAGTTCTTCTTTCTTCTGGATCATACAGGGTGTAGACTTCTCTCACACATGTATTAATGGGGGGTTTATACAGAATTCCGTCCAGGTAGACAGGTCTATTTCCCGTCAGGCAGACCTCATTCTGTCCTACTTCAGAAATATCGGTGTCATTGGTTGGTTTTAGTTCCCATCTACATATTCCAGTGGGGTGCTGTAGAGAGCATGGTTCGTGTATGGCAGTCTGATAGGGACACACCATTCCGAACGGCCACCGAGCACATCCCCTGTCGTGATGTGTTCGATTCTTTTCATCAACCCAGTCTCCTTTAAATTCTGGGTACCAGAAGTTTCGTCCGAACAACTGGGGTATTACTTGGAACTGACACCATATTTCTCCTTTTGTCTTATTTACTATTTCCATAGTGATGTTACATCCTTTTAAATCGCAACCAGTATATTTTTCTTGAGGTTTAATGGTTAAATTTAGAAGTTTATCTTTCTGATTGATTTCCAGTAATCTCTCCCATGTGTTAGCATGGAAGGATAGTACTTTCCTTTCTAGCTCGGCTCTCAGTAACTGTCTGATCATCTCCCTGAACATGCAATGGGTGTACTTATTTACTTCCTTTTGTTCCTTCATTAGGTTTTCTATTTCCTTCTCTATCTTTTCATTCTGCCCCCAGGTCATTTCGTCTGTGATATAACCTGATACCTGCAATTGCTGTAATCCTTCATCTCAGGCATTTCTTATTTTTATGCCTTTCCCCACTAGTCTTCCGACGACCTGGATTTTGTTTTGTAGGGTCTCGATATCCATGGAGTTCAATGCTCCCATCCCAGTTCCTACTCCACCTAACAAAGTCCCCAACACATCCCGTCTCCTTCTCCGGGGCCTTTTCAGAGAGACTTCAACACTTATTATATTGCAGCCATCCTCTTTCTTCGGGGGATATTTAATTTGTATTGTTAAATTAACTACCTCCGGGGACCTTACCACTGGGATACAGGTGGTCAATATTCGTTTCAAATGTCCCGGATCTCGGGGGGAATGTTTAATTTTATTATGGGTCCATTGTTTAATATAAGTTACTCCATTTAGTATTTTCATGAGGTTCATACATTTTACCCATTCTCTGTTTCCTATTTCAAAGTAGCAATCTTCTTCTGGTCCACAGAATGTGCCATTGGTTTCTTGGTCCTCACCTTGGTCTTTGCTTGTTAGGCAGGTCATATGTACCTTCCAGTTTAGGGTTATGTTGAATCCCTCCTCACTGTTTATTTTCACTTCTCCTGTTCGTGGATCTATCCCCACTCCACAAGCTTTGCACATTACTGTGAAGTTCCCTATTTTACAATTTTTTCCTTCTGGGCACACAAAGTTATCTTGCCGTTCTGACCTATCACTTCTTTCCCACTCCATATCTCCCTTCCATTCTTTTCCTTCTTCCTGTCTGACTCTTCCTACTGCTAAAATGATCAGAATGCCCAATGTCCGCTTACAGCTTTTCCAAGAGTCCCGCCTCATCTTCCCTTTTTTCTCTGTTTCTATAACACTCCTGTATTAATTTGTTAAAATAACAGCACGCAAGCACGAGGGTAACAGTGATCTAAATAATAAAGCCCCAAATTGGCATACAAGCAAGTTCTGACATTCGGCCTGAACTCTGGGTGTCTTATTTTAGGTTCAATGTACCCTTGCGAAGGGTCACAAAAGAAAGGTCAGTACAGTTCTTTGGTGAGAAGATGGCCGTCTTCTCGGGTAGGGAACCGTAGTACGTCCTAGTTCTATGTCTCTTCTTTTGGCTGTGATTCGTTGGGGAAGTAATATTTACAACGGGTTGCATGCACCCAGTTTGGATGCTTTTCCAATTTCAATGCGGTTCTCGTCGTGAGAATTATCTGATACGGTCCTTTCCACCTAGGAAAAAAAGATTCTTTGTTTAATGTTTTCACTAACACTTGGTCTCCTGGCTTGAATGGGTGCATATTTCCTTCCGACAGGGGCACCTGTGTCTGCTTTATCTGGTCATGCAGACTTCTTGCTATTTCACACATGGCCTGAGCATACTTTAGTGATTTTTCATCATTCCAAATTAATGCTACCTTTTCCGCTACCAGTGGTGGT
The DNA here is from genome assembly GCF_044704955.1 of Pristiophorus japonicus. Classification (NCBI taxonomy): domain Eukaryota; kingdom Metazoa; phylum Chordata; class Chondrichthyes; family Pristiophoridae; genus Pristiophorus; species Pristiophorus japonicus. The sequence goes on from NC_091992.1 coordinate 24,271,918, forward strand.
TTTACTCCGGCAGGCATTGGCCTTCCCAATAAGGCTTCATGCGGTGTCAAACCAGTGTTTCGGTTTTTCTGGTTTCTTAATGTATATAGTACCAACAGTAGGGCGTCTGGCCATTTTAATCCTGTCTCCTTACATACCTTGGTAAGGGTAGATTTTATTATCCCATTTACTCTCTCTACTATTCCTGAAGACTGAGGTTGATATGGTATATGTAACTTCCACTGGAAACCTAAAGCTTCTGCAAGATTTTGCACTATTTTTCCGGTGAAGTGTGTTCCCCTGTCACTGTTGATTCCCATAGGTATCCCATATCTTGGTACTATTTCTTTAAATAGAATCTTTACTACTGTTCGGGCATCGTCTCTCCTAGTGGCGTATGCTTCTACCCACCTTGTGAACATGTCTACTATGACTAATAGGTACTTAAAACCTGATACTGGAGGCATGTGGACAAAATCAATTTGCAAATTTTCAAAGGGCATACTTGGCTGGGGTAGATGATCATATTCAGCAGGTGTTTTACCTCTGTTATTTTGTTGACAAATTTGGCATGTTCTAGCAACTTTTTCAATTACCACTGTTATTCCTGGTGCATACCACTGTGCATTAATAGCATGCATCATCCCTCCTTTGCCCATGTGAGCCTGACCGTGTGCTAGGCGAGACAGGGGCAAGAATAGAGATCTAGGGCAAACAGTTCGCCCATCAGGGTGATACCAAATGTAATTTTTTAGAAAGCAACCCTGGTTTTCCCAAGTCCTTCTTTCTTGCATAGTAACTTGTTGTTGAGCTGTTTTAAGTAGTTGGACGTCAAGTGTCTGTGGAAGGGTGACTGAGACTGCTTGAAGGCAGTCTGTCTGTGCCGAAGCGGCCTGTTTGGCTGCTTCATCAGCCCTCCTATTTCCCACTGACACTTCATCCTCACCGATTGTGTGTGCTGCACATTTGATAACGGCTACCTTATTTGGCAACTGAATGGCGTCTAATAGATTAAGCACCAATTGAGAGTGCTTAATATGCTTTCCACCAGAGGTGATAAAGCCTCTGTTTTTCCATAGTTGTCCAAAATCATGGACCACACCGAATGCATATCTAGAATCAGTATAGATATTGGTAGTTTGATCTTTTGCTATTATACAAGCTCTGGTGAGGGCAAATAATTCAGCAGCCTGAGCCGAGGTTCCGGGAGGCAGGGCAAATGCTTCAACAGTTTCATGGGGGCTTACAATTGCATAGCCTGACAAAAGCAAATTATCTGATGGTCTGTACGATGACCCATCCGTATAGAGAATGAGATCAGGATTGTCCATGGGCTCTGTGAGCAAATCTGGTCTCGGCAAGGTGGCTAATTCCACTGTTAACAGACAGTCGTGCTGGTCTGGATCCTCTATTTCTCTGGTGGGAACAAAAGTGGCGGGGTTTGCTATCGGCGCGCGTTGAAAGGTGTAGTTAGAGTGTGATAGCAGCAGTACTTCATAACCTGTTCTTCTAGATGCTGTGAAATGCTGGGTGGCGGCGGAGTTCAATAGTAATAGCACTGCATGAGCTGTAACGACAGTACACGGATAGTCCAAAACAATAGGTACTGACTTCTCCACCATGACCGCAGTAGCGGCTACAGCGCGTAGACATGCTGGCATTCCCCTCACTACTGGAGGAAGTAAAACCAAATAATAGGCCACTGGTCTATTTCCCCCACCATGTTCTTGGGTTAATACTGCCGTTGCAAATCCTTCTTTCTCATTCACATACATCTGAAAGGGTTTAGAATAGTTCGGAAGTCCCAATGCCGGAGCGTTAGTGATAGCTTTCTTTAACTGCTCAAACGCCTCCTCCCTCTCTGGGGTCCCACTCTACCTTGGGTGGGCATCATTTAGGGCAGCTGATCTTAGGACCGCATCCCATTCTCGATAATCAGGGATCCACTGTCTGCAGTACCCCACCATCCCCAAAAAAGACAAAATATCCTTTTTTGTCTTTGGTATGGGGATACTCTGAATACTTTCGGGTCCTAGCTGCCTCTGCCCTTGAGATATGTGGAAACCCAGGTACTGGACTTGAGTCTGGCAAAATTGTAGCTTTTGTAATGATACTCTGTGCCCTCTTTCACATAGGTGTTGTAATAATTTCAGGGAATCTTGCATGCATCTGTATCCGTGGCTGGAAGCCACAAGCAAATCATCCGCATATTGTAACAGTACAGACTGGTCTGATAATAAACAGTCTTCTAGGTCTCTTTTTACTGCTGCCGCATATACTGCGGGGCTTTCGGTGTACCCTTGGGGCAACCGGGTCCATGTGTACTGCTGTTTCTTGTAGGTGAAAGCAAACAGATACTGACTCTCTTGATTTACTGGGATGGAGAAAAAGGCTGAGCACAAATCTATCACAGTAAAGACAGTTGTTGTTGGTGGGATGGCAGATAGCACAATGTTGGTGTCCGGTACCACAGGGGTGATAGGGACTACTATCTTATTAATAGCTCTTAGATCTTGCACAAATCTCCACTCATTCGGCCTATTAACCTTTGGTATGGGCAGTATCGGAGTGTTACACGGGCTCTGTGTCTTTTCTAGAACTCCTTGTTCCAACAATGCAGAAATGACTGGCTCTATCCCATCTTCTGTCTCTGGAGGCAGTCTGTACTGCTTAATGCTTGGTAACATGGCGTTCTTTATCAGTCGTACCCGGTGGGGTGCTGCAGAATGTACCTTCCCAACATGATTCTTATGTTTTGCCCAAAGTTCAGAAGACACTTGATTGAATGCCATTGGCAGCTTAGGGCTCGGTTGTCCAGGGGGTTGCTGTTTTTTAAAGGTGGAGGCATAACTTTTACCTTTCCACTGGAGAATTCTCCTGGAACGGGTGATAAATTCTATCTGGACATTCTGTAATTCTATTACTGCCCAAGGTCTATAGCCTTGATGCTGCTTCTCCTTTTCTATTTCTACAATCATCGGACCCATATCTTTGGGTTTCGCCGGTGGTTTTACAGCCAATGTCAGATGGGGTGTCGAGTTCTCTTCTTTAAACCGCTTCTGCTGTAAGGGTGTCAAATCCATGGCTACCCCTAATCCTTCTGGTCCGAAATAAATGCGGGGTGTAGCTTCTATTATCTCTTCTTTATCTAGAAAGGGCTGTATTAAGCACTGGTAAGTTTCAGCTTTTTGTCGAGTGTACCAGGCTGTGCAGTGAAGCTGAACTGCCTCAAAGCTTGTTAAGATGATATACATCAGTTCGTCCGCATTAGAGTCAAATTTAGCTTTTAAGTTTTTTACAATATCCTGTATCGGGGGGAATAGAAGTTGCCACTCAATTGCCAACAATAGAGGGCAGCCTTTTCTTTGTTATCTTCCCCCTCCTCCCTTTTAATCCCATCAAAGAACTGATGGATTTTATTTTGAGGGAGCTCCATGAACATCCCTTCCTTTGTGCAATATATTGTGGCTCCTAGTTTGCACAAAGTCTGTCTTCCTAATAAAGGGAGAGGGGCTGTTTGAGAGACTATCAAAGTCTCATTATCTACTTGTTGTCCTTCAATTGTCAATTTAGTAGGTTCGGACAAAAATTCTTTCAGGGGGATACCGGCCACCCCCATACTCAAGACGGTAGTGTTGCTTACAGGTAATCCCACAGAGGGTGGTACAGAAGACATAGTAGCACCGGTATCCACCAGAAACTTTACATAAGTGTTTCCCACTTTTATTACTGCCAAAGGATTCTCTTCTATGTCTGTAGATAAGCGAAGGGTTGCCGCCTGTACCACTACACCTCCGGGGCATCCCTATGCTGATTGGTGCGGGTTGGGGTTAGAAAAGGAAAATTGAGGGGCCAGTGGAGGTGTAGGTTCGGGGAAATTCCCCTGTAACCCTCCAAACTGTTTAGGTGGGCACCTACAATCTCGAGCCCAGTGCCCCTTCCTTCCGCAATTTCTACACTCATCTTGCGAGCGATCTCGCTGGGACCACTGTCCTCTTCCTCCTCCCCTCCTTCCCCCAAACCCTCCTCTATTCTGTGCTTGTCCTCTTCCTTTCTGCTGATAGTATTGTCCTGCTGTTTTGGCTTTGTTATCTTTGTAGGTAAATAGTCCCTCCGTGTCCATGTTTGCCAGTACTGTAATTGTTTCCTTCCAGTTTTTTCCTTGCCAGTCCAAGACCTTGATCTTGTACGTTCTGGCATGCTGTGGTAACGTACAATTCAACAAGGTCTGCACTGCTAAAAGTTCGTTTTGATCCAAGGGTATTCCTGCATGCTCGTCCCAGCTATTTTTCCACCTGCCTGCGAAATCTATCATTGATTCTTCCGCTTTCTGCAGACAGCGGGTGACTTCCCCAATGTCCCCATGTTTTTTAGCTCCCTGCAGAATTGCATTTTTTCCCCTATGTTGCAGCCAGTGAGTTAATGACTCATTGCCGTTGTCCAGTAAGGTATCATCAACTCTCCAATCCCCCCTTTCTCCTGGCGGGATAGAGAACATATCTTTTACTCCCTGCCAGGAGGATCTGTAGGCTGCTTGTAATAATAATTTAATATCCCCCAGTAGCGGATTGTAAATCGTACATGTCTGCTCAAGCCAGTTGTGAAATATCTCTGGCCTCTCCCGGGGACCAGGGTTTTAAAACCGCTGTGGTTCCTATCATTACCCTGGGATTTTGGAGGAGGAGGGTAGAGTCGGCTTCTGCCTGGGCTGGGGTTGTTTGCGACCTTAGTCGAGAACTCATCCCAGATCTCTGATTGACTTCCCCTCCCTCTGCTGCTTCAGCCCCTGCTCCTAATACCTCCGGATTTCCTCCATCGGCTCCTCCGTTAGGTGGTGGAGCCGGGAGAACAGCTAGTTCTCTCTGGGCTTGATCTCTATGGGCAATAACCATTTCTATAATTTCCTGCCAGCTATTTCGCTTTGAGGGTTCTATACGAGGATAAAGTCCCACGGTGGGTGCTGAGGGGATAGGGAGGTTTGGAGGGCTATAAGAGGGAGGTTTTTCATTTTCTCCCTTTTCTTTTCCTCCTGATTTATTCTCCGAATTTTTATTTTTCGGAGGCTGATGTCTCTTAGCAACCTCAATCCATTTATTAAAACAATTTTCCATGTAATCCTTGTCCCAAGTAGGGTCTCCCCCTCCTTCCTTGGTTGTTTTTCTCCATTCCTCAATTAAAGATAGTTTAAAACTTCCTCCATATGGCCAATCCCCATCAGACCAACCGTACAAATCGCTACTAAACGTTACCGCATATCGGTCATCTCCTGTTTCTTTAATTACAGTGTCCGCCGGCGAGCCGGGCGGCACAATTGGATCTCCTACCTTCTCTCGTTGCTTTACTACCTTACGGATTCTCTTTTCGGTTTTAGAATGTAATTTCATTCCTTTGGTCAAGGGCTCGTCTTTCTTTCCTTTTCTAGGAGCTGGGCGCGAGCGCCCTGCTCGACTAGAGCTGTTTCCCATTCTTCCGGGTGCGACGTCTCGCGATTTTTCTGAAATGAGAATTAAGGACACTCCTACAAAATATACAGTAATATTTTACAAAGCGCTCACCGGTGTTCTCTTTTCTGCTCAGCTCGGGGTCTCCTTATTGCTTTCTTGTTATTTTAGCTTCTTTGTGGTAGCTACCTTAAATGCCTCACCCTTCAAGGGATCTTGCTGGCTCGTCCCCCTTTTAGCTAGGACGGCCTTGGTACCTTCCCCCTTTCAGCTAGGAAGGTCCTTAAAATTCCTCTTTTCTCTTTTCAAAGTTAAATTTGGTTCTTTTGGATCTCGTTTTTAGAGATCCTGCCTGACTACGCCAGAATCTGTCGAAGAAATTTTAGCTTAAATTAACTCAGCGGAGACTTTCAGAGCCGTGCTTCAAGAGAAAGTTTATTTCTAACGAGATATCTCGGAGAGCCCGCCTAGTCCATACTAAGGCAGAACTCTGACTTTTACAGGAAAACCCGCGCTATATTTATACAGTAAAAAGGAGTTTTATCTTCAAATTCCACACATTAACATTAATCATATTACTCCGAGAATACGAAGGTCATCCCGGAAGGCACACATTATCTGTTCTTGCATAGTTTCTCCCTGTCTGTGTCAATAATCAGTTTCTCCCTGTCTGTGTCAATAATCAGTTTTAGGAGACTCATGCAGGGAACAGATAATCAGTTTTTGTTTTCTTAAGACAAAGAAGTTTGGGTGTTTTCTCTAGCTCCATTATTTCTACAATATCAGCAAGAAGTGATTTTAACCCTTCCCTTTACCATACTACAGAGATCGTTTTCTTCCACAAGCTCATTTGACACATGTCCCTTTTGTCCTTCTAATATTACATGGGTCAGGTTCGCATAACACTTTCATGCATGCAGACATATTTATTTGAATTATGCAAGACTGATTCTTGCTGAACTTGAGGATCTTCCCCTGACACCGTGTTTTTAAAAAAAATTAAAAGCTGTAAACTAGCATTAGCATTTGCTTGACTGTTGACCTGTCCCCTCATTTCTGCTGAATTGACATCAAGTCAAAGTGCTGAAACACTTCGCATTGTACAAAACGTGCAATTCAAATTAATGTGGGAACTTTGGGATCCTAACTGGGATTTGTTTTGCCCTCAACAGTCTGGGGGATACAGAGGACAGTTTTAGTGCACTTCCAGCTGCCCTAGCTGAGATCACAGTAGTAAAGGGGCAATGTGAGCAAAATAGTATGAGTAAAAATTGGAAGTGCACGCACTAACATTTGAGCTTCAAGAAAATACCATTGCAAAACTTTGCTTTCAGGCTCTTTTGTATATTACAGATAAGGAAATGTTAAACTTCTGGTGATGCTTTTAAATAATTTTTCATATCCTGCATTAAACTTGAGCACAGGATTTTTAAGTATTTGCTCAGTTTGTCTTTTATTTTGAATACCTTATTCCTCTTGCTAGTAATAAAGTGCTTTGCACTATTCATTTTCTATTTGAGTTGTTACCTTGAGAATGTAATATTCCTGAGATTTCAATCTGACTCCTGAAGTAGCTTCATTTGTGTATTTTAAATAGTGCAGGAAGCAATTTTTGTCAGAATCAGTATGCTTTTTAGTTCTTTTTCTGTATTCAGAAAACAGAGGTGGCTTTGCCAGTTTCACACACGTCATCCTCTCAAAGCTTTATTAAATTTGTACAGTTTTTAAAAATTCTCTTTTGGCTCTTCCCAGTGAATTGGCCATCTCATTTCCCCCCCCCCCCCCTGAATTTAACCACTAGAAAGTGCTTATGATGATACTTGTAAGGTGTTTTGTTTCCTACTTTTTCATTTGGCCCAGCATCTCATCCTCAGGAGAGAATGGCTTGCTAACCCAGGTCTCTAGATACATTGGGCTCAATTTTCCCCAAAACATTTTCTTGGCGTACTTGAAGAGTTACGCCCGATTTTTTGGGGGGCCCAAGTACGGCAAAAAAAAAAGTGATGTAAGTTTCCCCGTTGGATCTCTTCATTTTGGCATGGCCTAACCCAAGGGGAGGGTGGAGCCTTGATCTGTGCCAAAAAGATTGGGCTGCCATGGTAACCAAGGTCACGAGCTGAGGCTGCAAAGTGAAGCATACAGCCACCTCGCAACACATTTTACCTCCAACCCCGTCCGAAGGCTGTCCGATCCAGTCCCATTCTCGGCCGCCGGTTCGGCTCTGTCTCTCTCTCCCTCTCTCTCTCTCTCTCTCTTCCCTCTCCCCTCTCCCTCTCCTCTATTGTGTTATGCAATAAACTAATGCTCCATTTTCATTGAAGTTTTGTTCATTTAACAAATGTCAATGCTCTCTCAGTAAATGCGTTAAATTGCTGAGATAGAAAGCTCTGAAATTAAATAAATCAAGTTTGTGCTTCGACGCCTCACAAGTATCATTTCCCCATTTTTCCTTTCAATGGTAGCCACATGGGATGAGTAAGCTTAGCTGAGTTGGTGGCACTCTTGCTTCTGGATCAGAAGGTTGTAGGTTTGAGCCTCTGCTCTAGGACGTGGACACAATCTAGGTTTATACTTCAATACAGTACTTAGAGTAGTACTGTATGTCAAATAGTATCTCTCTGGCTTCTGTTCGCTTGAATATTTAGTTCCTTTTTTCTTATCTGGGCATCTCTTCCCAAAAAAAAATGAAAAACATTTAGTGGAGATCCTATCTGCCTGTTTAATTGGCTCAGATGGATGTTCAAGTTCTCATAGAATTATTTGATAAAGAATGCGGAGTTCTCATGCTGCCCTGGACAACATTCCTCCCTTAACCAGCACTACCCAAAAGCTGATTAATTTGTCATTCACCGTATTTCTGTTTGTGGGATCTTGTGTGCAAAATAGTTGTCATATTTGCCTACATGACAGTATTTCAAAGTCTTCCCTCTCAGGTGGACATAAAAGATCCCACGGCACTATGTTCTGGCTAATATTTATCACTGCCATCATCACTAAAACAGATTATTTGGTGATATCACATTGCTATTGGCCGCCACGTTTCCTTCATTACAACAGTGACTACACTTCAAAAGTACTTGATTGGCTGTACAGCTCTATAGGACATCCTAAGATCATGAAAGGCATTGTGGCTTTGGACAACGAGCAAAATCTGTTGATGCTGTTTTGATCGAGATAACAATCGTTCAATATCTCAAATAATCAAGATTCTGATAGTAACTGAAGTGCAAGAAACACAAATGGGACCACAAATCTTTCTACTTCGATTTTCCATCGCACAACTGAAAACATGCAGAAGTTCGCCAAAAATTGAAACGATTTATCTTTTAGATTTGAAGTATCTCTGCCGACTGGATCAGATAAATGCACAAGCAGTCAGCATCTTGAAGAATTGTGTCCAGTTCATCTAACGTGGTGTTTAGAATGAGGCTTAATGAGAAATGTGTGTTTTTTGGCACTGCAGCTTCACTGATCCATTTTCCTGATGCTGCAGCTCTGACTGTTCTGCTGACTGCTGTTTGATGTAATTATCAAGCATTGTCTTGAACAAGATCCTAACCCGCCTCAGAAGTATTTCCTTTGAACCAAACCTTTATGCTGTTCCCCCATTGAAGTGAGATGACCTGCACTGCTCTTAATTCAGCATTTGTTTAAAAGACCAAATTGTGGCTTGCTCACCAGTGGTTTTGGAGGAATTGATCTTGGGTGCTCAACCCTTGCCTGTTGGAACACTAGTAATGGCAGGACCACCATCTTCAAATCTCTAAACTTGGAGAAGGGAAAAAGGTAAGCATTGGCTTTTAAAGGGAACTCCCTTGGCTCAGCATCTGGTCCAGTCTGCTGAGAAATTTGAATTCATCACCATAAACACTACCTCAATTTTTATTTGGTTACTGTGGTCAACCTGTACCAGCATAGAAGGGACTTCCCATAATACAGAACCTTGAAAAGCTAAATGGTGTTTGCAGGAGTTATGTGGCATATACAATTTGGACTGCTTGATGTTTATTAAGCAGCAGCAAGTGCCTTGACGAGACAGATTAGTAGATACCCAAGATCAGTGGGATTCAATTATACAGATGTAGAAGCCTTGTGTAGGAACTGGAGTTCTGCATCCAAGGCTGCTCGACCTCAACAATAGACATCACCGGGTACCTCTAAGGTATACAAGATACATATAGTACAGACAAAGTAAACCCAGAATAGGTGCATCAAAGTAGCAGGCCAAGAGGGACAACTTCAGGGTTATGAAGGGTAAGTTTAGGACAGAGGGACAGGAAATATTTTTTCCACAGAGAAGCATGATCAACAGCTGAAATCTGATACTTGGGAAGGACGTTTGAGACTCGGGACAGTTCACGAAACAGCTGGCTACTATAACCAGAAAACAGAATCGATATCCTGGAAAAATGAAATCAAATGCACCAAAGAGTCGCCTTCATCCAAACCTACCTTGTGATCTATACTGTATCTAAAAGTGCTGCTATCAAATTTCAGAGGCATTTTGTCATCAGCTTTATGGGGCTTTCTCCATGTATCTAAATAATGCATGGAGGGATAAAACGGAAGTGCTCTTTGGGAAGTTTCCCCAGAGATCAGATACCGGAGCAGAAGAGTTGAATACTGTTAATTATTCAGTACTTGACAAGTACCGAGAATTTGGTGATGTGTATCTGAACATCCTCTGAGTAAACTTCGAAGAGGATCTGTATTGGAAAGTGGGATATATTCAGATCTACCTTTTAAATGTTCTATACCAAAACTCAACAAGTGCTGCACCACTTACTGCATAGAGAATTCCCTTTATCCATTTGCTTCTGGATAAAGTTTTGGTCATGACTGGACAGCAATCTACGATCTTTGTATTAATCAGTCTATCCGTGGTATCTAGATGATTGCTTCATTTTAATTGAGTACCATATGGACATGTGGAGGCAGATGTTCCCCCTAAAGAAAATCGGGCAGCAAAGATCTTATGCCACTAACAGAACCTGCTTGATTTTCTGCCCATTTAAATGAATGGGCAAAAAATTGAGCAGGTTGTGTTATGAGTACGCTGTCCTCTCCGTCCAATTTTGCTCTGAGTGCTGTGCCCAGGCGACCCTCTGTGCCTCACTGCAAGTGGAGGAAAATCTGCCCCAAGCATTTTCATTTTCTCCTAACTACTTTTTGTCTTCCACACATTCTTTCTCTGTAAATCAAACTGTAAGTTATCAACTAAATGTAAAGGACTGGCATTGGTGAGTAAAATCTAGATCTGTGTCTGCTGCCTGTTACTTGTTTCTGCTTGCAACTGATGACTATAGCAATGTGATATTTACTTTCTAGGAGTTGTAGAGTGGCGCCCCTTGTCCAGTGTGATTACTGCCCACTGGTTACAGGAAAACCCGCGCTATATTTATACAGTAAAAAGGAGTTTTATCTTCAAATTCCACACATTAACATTAATCATATTACTCCGAGAATACAAAGGTCATCCCGGAAGGCACATATTATCTGTTCTTGCATAGTTTCTCCCTGTCTGTGTCAATAATCAGTTTCTCCCTGTCTGTGTCAATAATCAGTTTTAGGAGACTCATGCAGGGAACAGATAATCAGTTTTTGTTTTCTTAAGACAAAGAAGTTTGTGTGTTTTCTCTAGCTCCATTATTTCTACAATATCAGCAAGAGTGATTTTAACCCTTCCCTTTACCATACTACATAGATCGTTTTCTTGTAGCGGCTCTAGCAGCGTGCTCAATTTGGGAAGAAAGTTACCAAAATAGTTCAGGCGCCCCAGGAACGAACGCAGCTCCGTCGTGTTACGGGGTCTGGGTGCTCTCTGGATCGCTTCCGTCTTGGATGCAGTAGGGCTGATCCTGTCTGCTGCTACCCTCATCCCCAGGAATTCTACCTCTGGAGCTAGGAAGACGCACTTCGCCTTTTTCAGTCGCAGACCTACCCAGTCCAGTCTGCATAGCACCTCCTCCAGGTCGTGGAGGTGTTCTTCAGTACCGTAACCCATAATGAGGATGTCGTCCTGAAAAACCACCGTCCCTGGAATCGACTTGAGGAGGCTTTCCATATTTCGTTGGAAGATCGCGGCGGCCGAGCGAATCCCAAACGGACATCTGTTGTACTCAAACAACCCCTTGTATGTCGTGATGGTGGTCAGCTTCTTCGACTCACTCGCCAGCTCCTGGGTCATGTAAGCTGAGGTCAGGTCCAATTTTGAAAAAATTTTGCCACCGGATAGCGTCGCAAAGAGGTCTTCCGCTCTCGGTAGCGGGTACTGGTCTTGGAGTGACACCCGATTGATGGTGGCCTTGTAATCGCCACATATCCTGACCGACCCATCCGCCTTGAGCACCGGCACAATCGGGCTCGCCCAGTCACTGAATTCGACTGGCGAGATGATGCCTTCCCTCAACAGGCGGTCCAATTCGCCTTCTATCTTTTCCCGCATCACGTACGGCCCAATTCGCCTTCTATCTTTTCCCGCATCACGTACGGCACCGCTCTGGCCTTGTGGTGTACTGGTCTGGCGTCTGGGTTTATGTGAATCACTACCTTGGCCCCCATGAAAGTGCCAATGCGGGTTGAAATAATGAGTCAAATTTGTCCAGGATCTGTGAGCATGATACTCGCTCCACAGAGGAAATTGCATTGACATCGCCCCATTTCCAGTTCATGACAGCAAGCCAACTCCTCCCCAGTAGTGCGGGACCGGCCCCTGGGACAATCCAGAGTGGCAACCTGTTCTCCGAATCTTTGTGGGTCACGACTACCGTGGCGCTGCCGAGCACCGGAATGATCTGCTTTGTGTAAGTCCGTAGCTGTGCGTCAATCGGCGATAATTTTGGCCTCCTGGCCTTGGATGCCCACAACTTTTCAAACTGTTTGATACCCATCAGAGACTGGCTGGCACCCGTGTCTAACTCCATTGATACTGGGATGCCATTGAGGAGCACTTTCATCATTATCAGTGGCGTCCTGGTGTATGAACTGTATACATGCTCCACATGAACTCGCTGAACTTCAGCTTCCAGCGATTTCCCCCAGTGTCCATTTCTGCAGGTATTTTGCTCATCTCTGCAAACTCCGGCTGAATGTATGCCTCCACGCCTCCAGCATGAGTTGCGGTTTGAAACAAAAGGTCCCTTGCCAGTCGATCGTCCCTGACTGCCCCTGTTATTGTCCTTGAGTGCACCATTAACAGGTGTTGATGGCCCCATTACTGGCCTCATTGTCCCTTGCAATGACGTGAATCGCTGTTCAGCTTGCCATTGTTTCTGTCGAACTCCCCCTCTGGATTCGACTACATGTTGGGGCATGCCTGACTGCCCTTGTCTGCCTGGAGAACTGTGTGCTGCTTTAACAATGTTGAATCTCTGTCCCAACCATTCCTTAACACAGTACCTCTCGTCTGTTCTGCTAGTGGCCATGCTCGCGTGATTTAAATTCCAGTTTCTTGTCGCCATTGATACGTCCTTACTACACAGTATAAATGCACACGAGGCCCATGCTTGAGAGAAGGTCAGTCTGTGACCTGTCCTTTATTCCTTAGCACTCAAGTGATGAAGGTGGGTGGAGCTTCCCCTTTTATACCTGAAGGTCCAGGTTAGGAGTGTCTCCCACCTAGTGGTCAGTGTTCTCACGGTGTACAACTTAGGTTAGTTTATACATGGGTTACAATACTGGTTGAATACATGACACTTCAGTACTTTGTCAGAGTGGCCATGCATTTCTTGTAAGGATATGAGTCAGAGCTAGCAGACTATTGAGTCCAATTCAGTCCTCACTCCATAACCCCACCTTCTTCTTTTCAGCAAGGTCACTACATAGCGACAACAGATGAAAATCCTGTTTTTTTGTTTAATCCCCCCTTGCCTCTCCAGCCCAGGGAGATTGATTTGATAGTCAAATATAATGCTCCACTAGCACTTTGGCTATAATCAGCTAGTTCAGCAAAGAACCATGATGAAGCCACATGTATATGTGTGTACATCACTTTTAAAATCTCCAATTGACATATTTTCATCTTTCGTGGTCTCTCCTTCAATCTCTATTTCTTTTCCACTTTTCTTCACTTTTTAAATCTCAGTTCTGTGTTTTATTTTTGAAATTCATTTTCGTTTAAGTTTATTTCTTTAATTTTGGTTGCTTTGTGTTTGCACAGTGTTACAACGTGGCTGGAATCTGATGCTTCTGCTCGGATTGCTGTGTAATTCAGGGTTGAAGTTTGTTACAGCACCATGAATGGTCAATCTCCAGTACTGCAGCCATAGAAGAGAATTATCTTGGATGCTTGTTTTCTGACAACTTTCTACTGGCCCAGACCATAAAAAGCAAAGTAAAGGTTGATAGACAAAAACAAAAGCAAATAGGAGTTTTATCTGATACTTCGGTACATTGAGAGTAATTTATTAGCATGGGTTGAGGATTGGTTCATAGATAGAAAGCAGAGAGTCATTTTCGGGTTGGCAGGCTATAACTAGCGGGGTACCGCAAGGATCAGTGCTGGGGCCTGTGGAAATGTATTTGCATCTAAGCTGATACCATACGGTATTTGTGTGCCCCTTGCAATATATTACAAGAGGGAGCCCTGGTCCTTCCAGAACTTTCTGCATAAAATCAGTCAGCTTGCGTAAACAGCTAAACCTGGTTGGAGATGGCTGATGGCCAGCAGACAGCTAGGAGACAAGTCATGCTGAGACAAGCCCCCCCCCCGCCCCCACATGATGCTCTTCTATTGTCTATACGACAAGAGTTCCATGTCACCCCACCCTTTTCTATGTACTCAAACCACCAGCCACTATCTCTTGTAGAGACCTCATCCTTTTGATGTAAACGATAAACTGACCAGGAAATTGAACAATCCTGATGCAATGCAAGACAGGTGATAGCCCATTACCTCATTCTCATGGAGTAATGGCCGGCTGGCCAACTGATAACCCTGACAAAAGGAAATATCTGTAAACCATGTCAAGACAAGGATGTAGTAATTAACTCTTTATCTGTATTCACTGACTGTGAGACAGAGCAATAGACAGGGAGAGGCCATAACTTGGGTTTTACTGTATAAATATCTTGTGAAACTGTACCATTTCGGAGGTGTTCACTTAGCCCTTGACTGAGTGTGACCTGCCCCTTGCTAGCAAGTAAATTAAAGAAACTTCTGCCGGAGCTGTAAGTGTCGGAGTCATTCTTTTCGGAGGTCGAGATTTCGACAGGCCTCAGCTATTTACAATTTATATTAATGACTTCGGTGAAGGGACTGAGTGTAATGTATCCAAGTTTGCTGATGATACAAAGTTAGGTGGGAAAGTAAGTTGTGAGGAGGACACAAAGAGGTTGAAAAGAGATAAAGACAGGATGACTGAGTGGGCAAGAACATGGCAAATGGAATACAATGTGGGGAAGTGTGAAGTTATCCACTTTGGTAGAGAAAACAAAAAAGAATATTTTTTGAATGATGCGAGACTGATGGGAAATGTTTGCATTCAGAGGGTCCTGGGGGTCCTTGTACATGAATCACAGAAAGTTAACATGCAGATACAGCAAGCAATTAGGAAAGCAAACTATAAAGAAGTCTTACTACAATTATACAGGGCACTGGTGAGGCCACACCTGGAGTACTGTGTACAGTTCTGGTCTCCTTACCTAAGGAAAGACATACTTGCCTTAGAGGGAGTGCTTCTATCTTTTCCCGCATCACGTATGGCCCAATTCGCCTTCTATCTTTTCCCGCATCACGTACGGCACCGCTCTGGCCTTGTGGTGTACTGGTCTGGCGTCTGGGTTTATGTGAATCACTACCTTGGCCCCCATGAAAGTGCCAATGCGGGTTGAAATAATGAGTCAAATTTGTCCAGGACCTGTGAGCATGATACTCGCTCCACAGAGGAAATTACATTGACATCGCCCCATTTCCAGTTCATGACAGCAAGCCAACTCCTCCCCAGTAGTGCGGGACCGTCCCCTGGGACAATCCAGAGTGGCAACCTGTTCTCCGAATCTTTGTGGGTCACGACTACCGTGGCGCTGCCGAGCACCGGAATGATCTGCTTTGTGTAAGTCCGTAGCTGTGCGTCAATCGGCGATAATTTTGGCCTCCTGGCCTTGGATGCCCACAACTTTTCAAACTGTTTGATACCCATCAGAGACTGGCTGGCACCCGTGTCTAACTCCATTGATACTGGGATGCCATTGAGGAGCACTTTCATCATTATCAGTGGCGTCCTGGTGTATGAACTGTATACATGCTCCACATGAACTCGCTGAACTTCAGCTTCCAGCGATTTCTCCCAGTGTCCATTTCTGCAGGTATTTTGCTCATCTCTGCAAACTCCGGCTGAATGTATGCCTCCACGCCTCCAGCATGAGTTGCGGTTTGAAACAAAAGGTCCCTTGCCAGTCGATCGTCCCTGACTGCCCCTGTTATTGTCCTTGAGTGCACCATTAACAGGTGTTGATGGCCCCATTACTGGCCTCATTGTCCCTTGCAATGACGTGAATCGCTGTTCAGCTTGCCATTGTTTCTGTCGAACTCCCCCTCTGGATTCGACTACATGTTGGGGCATGCCTGACTGCCCTTGTCTGCCTGGAGAACTGTGTGCTGCTTTAACAATGTTGAATCTCTGTCCCAACCATTCCTTAACACAGTACCTCTCGTCTGTTCTGCTAGTGGCCATGCTCGCGTGATTTAAATTCCAGTTTCTTGTCGCCATTGATACGTCCTTACTACACAGTATAAATGCACACGAGGCCCATGCTTGAGAGAAGGTCAGTCTGTGACCTGTCCTTTATTCCTTAGCACTCAAGTGATGAAGGTGGGTGGAGCTTCCCCTTTTATACCTGAAGGTCCAGGTTAGGAGTGTCTCCCACCTAGTGGTCAGTGTTCTCACGGTGTACAACTTAGGTTAGTTTATACATGGGTTACAATGCTGGTTGAATACATGACACTTCAATGGCAGACATTTAGAGACCGCATGGATGAACTACAACAATTGTACATTCCTGTCTGGCATAAAAATAAAAAAGGGAAGGTGGCTCAACCGTGGCTATCAAGGGAAATCAGGGATAGTATTAAAGCCAAGGAAGTGGCATACAAATTGGCCAGAAATAGCAGTGAACCTGGGGACTGGGAGAAATTTAGAACTCAGCAGAGGAGGACAAAGGGTTTGATTAGGGCAGGGAAAATGGAGTATGAGAAGAAGCTTGCAGGGAACATTAAGACGGATTGCAAAAGTTTCTATAGATATGTAAAGAGAAAAAGGTTAGTAAAGACAAACGTAGGTCCTCTGCAGTCAGAATCAGGGGAAGTCATAACGGGGAACAAAGAAATGGCGGACCAATTGAACAAGTACTTTGGTTCGGTATTCACGAAGGAGGACACGAACAACCTTCCGGTTATAAAAGGGGTCGGGGGGTCTAGTAAGGAGGAGGAACTGAGGGAAATCCTTATTAGTCGGGAAATTGTGTTGGGGAAATTGATGGGATTGAAGGCCGATAAATCCCCAGGGCCTGATGGACTGCATCCCAGAGTACTTAAGGAGGTGGCCTTGGAAATAGTGGATGCGTTGACAGTCATTTTCCAACATTCCATTGACTCTGGATCAGTTCCTATGGAGTGGAGGGTAGCCAATGTAACCCCACTTTTTAAAAAAGGAGGGAGAGAGAAAACAAGGAATTATAGACCGGTCAGCCTGACATCGGTAGTGGGTAAAATGATGGAATCAATTATTAAGGATGTCATAGCAGTGCATTTGGAAAGAGGTGACATGATAGGTCCAAGTCAGCATGGATTTGTGAAAGGGAAATCATGCTTGACAAATCTTCTGGAATTTTTTGAGGATGTTTCCAGTAGAGTGGATAAGGGAGAACCAGTTGATGTGGTATATTTGGACTTTCAGAAGGCTTTCGACAAGGTCCCACACAAGAGATTGATGTGCAAAGTTAGAGCACATGGGATTGGGGGTAGTGTACTGACATGGATTGAGAACTGGTTGTCAGACAGGAAGCAAAGAGTAGGAGTAAATGGGTACTTTTCAGAATGGCAGGCAGTGACTAGTGGGGTACCGCAAGGTTCTGTGCTGGGGCCCCAGCTGTTTACACTGTACATTAATGATTTAGATGAGGGGATTAAATGTAGTATCTCCAAATTTGCGGATGACACTAAATTGGGTGGCAGTGTGAGCTGCGAGGAGGATGCTGTGAGGCTGCAGAGCGACTTGGATAGGTTAGGTGAGTGGGCAAATGCATGGCAGATGAAGTATAATGTGGATAAATGTGAGGTTATCCACTTTGGTGGTAAAAACAGAGAGACAGACTATTATCTGAATGGTGACAGATTAGGAAAAGGGGAGGTGCAAAGAGACCTGGGTGTCATGGTACATCAGTCATTGAAGGTTGGCATGCAGGTGCAGCAGGCGGTTAAGAAAGCAAATGGCATGTTGGCCTTCATAGCAAGGGGATTTGAGTACAGGGGCAGGGAGGTGTTGCTACAGTTGTACAGGGCATTGGTGAGGCCACACCTGGAGTATTGTGTACAGTTTTGGTCTCCTAACCTGAGGAAGGACATTCTTGCTATTGAGGGAGTGCAGCGAAGGTTCACCAGACTGATTCCCGGAATGGCGGGACTGTCCTATCAAGAAAGACTGGATCAACTGGGCTTGTATTCACTGGAGTTCAGAAGAATGAGAGGGGACCTCATAGAAACATTTAAAATTCTGACGGGGTTAGACAGGTTAGATGCAGGAAGAATGTTCCCAATGTTGGGGAAGTCCAGAACCAGAGGTCACAGTCTAAGGATAAGGAGTAAGCCATTTAGGACCGAGATGTGGAGGAACTTCTTCACCCAGAGAGTGGTGAACCTGTGGAATTCTCTACCACAGAAAGTTGTTGAGGCCAATTCACTAAATATATTCAAAAAGGAGTTAGATGAGGTCCTTACTACTAGGGGGATCAAGGGGTATGGCGAGAAAGCAGGAATGGGGTACTGAAGTTGAATGTTCAGCCATGAACTCATTGAATGGCGGTGCAGGCTAGAAGGGCCGAATGGCCTACTCCTGCACCTATTTTCTATGTTTCTATGTTTCAGTACTTTGTCAGAGTGGCCATGCATTTCTTGTAAGGATATGAGTCAGAGCTAGCAGACTATTGAGTCCAATTCAGTCCTCACTCCATAACCCCACCTTCTTCTTTTCAGCAAGGTCACTACATAGCGACAACAGATGAAAATCCTGTTTTTTTGTTTAATCCCCCCTTGCCTCTCCAGCCCAGGGAGATTGATTTGGTAGTCAAATATAATGCTCCACTAGCACTTTGGCTATAATCAGCTAGTTCAGCAAAGAACCATGATGAAGCCACATGTATATGTGTGTACATCACTTTTAAAATCTCCAATTGACATATTTTCATCTTTCGTGGTCTCTCCTTCAATCTCTATTTCTTTTCCACTTTTCTTCACTTTTTAAATCTCAGTTCTGTGTTTTATTTTTGAAATTCATTTTCGTTTAAGTTTATTTCTTTAATTTTGGTTGCTTTGTGTTTGCACAGTGTTACAACGTGGCTGGAATCTGATGCTTCAGCTCGGATTGCTGTGTAATTCAGGGTTGAAGTTTGTTACAGCACCATGAATGGTCAATCTCCAGTACTGCAGCCATAGAAGAGAATTATCTTGGATGCTTGTTTTCTGACAACTTTCTACTGGCCCAGACCATAAAAAGCAAAGTAAAGGTTGATAGACAAAAACAAAAGCAAATAGGAGTTTTATCTGATACTTCGGTACATTGAGAGTAATTTATTAGCATGGGTTGAGGATTGGTTCATAGATAGAAAGCAGAGAGTCATTTTCGGGTTGGCAGGCTATAACTAGCGGGGTACCGCAAGGATCAGTGCTGGGGCCTGTGGAAATGTATTTGCATCTAAGCTGATACCATACGGTATTTGTGTGCCCCTTGCAATATATTACAAGAGGGAGCCCTGGTCCTTCCAGAACTTTCTGCATAAAATCAGTCAGCTTGCGTAAACAGCTAAACCTGGTTGGAGATGGCTGATGGCCAGCAGACAGCTAGGAGACAAGTCATGCTGAGACAAGCCCCCCCCCCGCCCCCACATGATGCTCTTCTATTGTCTATATGACAAGAGTTCCATGTCACCCCACCCTTTTCTATGTACTCAAACCACCAGCCACTATCTCTTGATGACAAGAGTTCCATGTCACCCCACCCTTTTCTATGTACTCAAACCACCAGCCACTATCTCTTGTAGAGACCTCATCCTTTTGATGTAAACGATAAACTGACCAGGAAATTGAACAATCCTGATGCAATGCAAGACAGGTGATAGCCCATTACCTCATTCTCATGGAGTAATGGCCGGCTGGCCAACTGATAACCCTGACAAAAGGAAATATCTGTAAACCATGTCAAGACAAGGATGTAGTAATTAACTCTTTATCTGTATTCACTGACTGTGAGACAGAGCAATAGACAGGGAGAGGCCATAACTTGGGTTTTACTGTATAAATATCTTGTGAAACTGTACCATTTCGGAGGTGTTCACTTAGCCCTTGACTGAGTGTGACCTGCCCCTTGCTAGCAAGTAAATTAAAGAAACTTCTGCCGGAGCTGTAAGTGTCGGAGTCATTCTTTTCGGAGGTCGAGATTTCGACAGGCCTCAGCTATTTACAATTTATATTAATGACTTCGGTGAAGGGACTGAGTGTAATGTATCCAAGTTTGCTGATGATACAAAGTTAGGTGGGAAAGTAAGTTGTGAGGAGGACACAAAGAGGTTGAAAAGAGATAAAGACAGGATGACTGAGTGGGCAAGAACATGGCAAATGGAATACAATGTGGGGAAATGTGAAGTTATCCACTTTGGTAGAGAAAACAAAAAAGAATATTTTTTGAATGATGCGAGACTGATGGGAAATGTTTGCATTCAGAGGGTCCTGGGGGTCCTTGTACATGAATCACAGAAAGTTAACATGCAGATACAGCAAGCAATTAGGAAAGCAAACTATAAAGAAGTCTTACTACAATTATACAGGGCACTGGTGAGGCCACACCTGGAGTACTGTGTACAATTCTGGTCTCCTTACCTAAGGAAAGACATACTTGCCTTAGAGGGAGTGCAACAAAGGTTCACTAGACTGGTTCCTGGGTTTAGGGGATTGCCCCATGATGAGAGATTGAGTAAGTCAGGGATAATGCTGAGAAAATGTTTCCCCTGGCTGGGGAATCTAGAACACAGGGTCACAGTCTCAGAATAAGGGGTCGGCCATTTAGGACTGAGATGAGGAATTTCTTCACTTAGAGGGTGGTGAATCTTTGGAATTCTCTACTGCAGAGGGCTGTGGATGCTCAGTCGTTGAGTATATTCAACACATAGATTGATAAATTTTTGGGAACTAAGAGAATTAAGGGATATGGGGATAGTGTAGGAACGTGGAGGTGAGGTAGATCAGCCATGATCTTATTGAATGGCGGAGCAGGCTTGAATGCCAAATGGCCTATTCCTGCTCCTATTTCTTATGTCCTTATGTGGTATATGTCAATTTTTACACAAGTTTTCAAATTTGAGTTTTAGTGCTTCAATAAAAACATGCTTCCTCTCCTGGTTGTTTCAGAGTAACTGGTTGATAATTTGTAAATCATGTCTTATGGTTAATCTAAATACTTAGCACAGTAACTGTTGCTATGTTGATAAAAATGGTTGAAGTTGTGATGTCTATTAATCTAAATAGTTCATATCTTTCTTATCTGTAGGTACATCTTTATCTGTGTTAAGTGTTAAGTTGTTATGTCTTCAAGTACACTGGACTCTTAAAAAATGTTGCTTTGTAAAATAAATGTCTCGTTTCTCTTTAATCTATCCTGTGATCTCTAGTTCAAAGCTTGTGAGACAGTCTTGCTGTGATTTTCAGCTTAACTTGGAATTCATTTTATGGGGTTAAATTCTGAATTGAGTTGAATTTAATTCTAAAATTAGATGGTTAATATTGTAACTTTAGTGAAAAATGTGAAATTTTAAAGCTATGGAAGCAAGTCCATTTACTAAGCACGGTGAGGGAGAAAAAAGACTTGCATTAATGTAGCGCCTTTCATAACCACCGGATGCCCCAATGCGCTTTAGAGCCAATGAAGTACTTTTGGAGTGCCAGCACTGTTGTAATGTGGGAAACGCGGCAGCCAATTTGCGCACAGCAAGCTCCCACAAAAAGCAATGTGATAATGACCAGATAAACTGTTTTAGTTGCTATTTGAGGGATAAATACCGTCCCATCTTCTGTCGTCAAATTGACCAGGATTCTGGGGATAACTCTCCTTCGAAATAGTGCCATGGGAATTTTTACTTCCACTTGAGAGACCAGACGGTTTAACGTCTCATTCGAAAGACGGCACCTCCGACAGTGCAGCACTCCCTCAGCACTGCACTAGAGTGTCAGCCTAGATTGTTGTGCTCAAGTCTCTGGAGTGGGACTTGAACCCACAAAACTCATTTGAGGAGGTGGCACTGCACGAAAAGTCAAATCACTGTTTAGTTCCCGAAACATGAGGGCAGTTGGTAACTGCTGATCATAGCGCAGGCGCAGAGAGATCTGGCAGGGAGGGTGGGGTCAAGGGTGTCACAGTCAAGGGGGGGGGGCAGAACCTTTTGTGTGGAACCCCGATCTCGGGGTTACGTTGTTGCTCGGGGCAACGGCCGCAGCCGCGCAGGCGCAGGAGAAGCAGCCATACGCGCCGACCACAGCAAGCGGGCGATCCGCAAGGTGGCGGTGGGATGCTGCGGGGTGACCACTACTCGCGGGACATCACCGGCTCCAATGTCAGCAGCGGCTACTGGTGGAGAGGGCAATACTGGGGGGGGAATACAGGAGAGAGGGCAATACAGGGGGGCTGGAGGAGAGAGGGCAATACAGGGAGGCTGGGGGAGAGAGGGGGCAATACAGGGAGGCTGGGGGACAGAGGAGTCAATACAGGGAGGCTGGGGGACAGAGGGGTCAATACAGGGAGGCTGGGGGGGAGAGGGCAATACAGGGAGGCTGGGGGACAGAGGGGTCAATACAGGAGGCTGGGGGAGAGAGGGCAATACAGGGAGGCTGGGGGTCAGAGGGGTCAATACAGGGAGGCTGGGGGAGAGAGGGCAATACAGGGAGGCTGGGGGACAGAGGGGTCAATACAGGGAGGCTGGGGGACAGAGGGGTCAATGCAGGGAGGCTGGGGGACAGAGGGGTCAATACAGAAGGCTGGGGGAGGGAGGGCAATACAGGGAGGCTGGGGGAGGGAGGGCAATACAGGGAGGCTGGGGGACAGAGGGGTCAATACAGGGAGGCTGGGGGACAGAGGGGTCAATACAGGGAGGCTGGGGGACAGAGGGGTCAATACAGGGAGGCTGGGGGACAGAGGGGTCAATACAGGGAGGCTGGGGGAGAGAGGGCAATACAGGGAGGCTGGGGGACAGAGGGGTCAATACAGGAGGCTGGGGGAGAGAGGGGTCAATACAGGGAGGCTGGGGGACAGAGGGGTCAATACAGGGAGGCTGGGGGAGAGAGGGGGCAATACAGGGGGCTGGGGGAGAGAGGGGTCAATACAGGGAGGCTGGGGGAGAGAGGGCAATACAGGGGGGCTGGGGGAGAGAGGGCAATACAGGGAGGCTGGGGGACAGAGGGGTCAATACAGGGAGGCTGGGGGAGAGAGGGGGCAATACAGGGGGCTGGGGGAGAGAGGGCAATATGGGAGGCTGGGGGACAGAGGGGGCAATACAGGAGGCTGGGGGAGAGAGGGCAATATGGGAGGCTGGGGGACAGAGGGGGCAATACAGGGAGGCTGGGGGACAGAGGGGTCAATACAGGGAGGCTGGGGGACAGAGGGGTCAATACAGGGAGGCTGGGGGAGAGAGGGGCAATACAGGGGGGCTGGGGGAGAGAGGGCAATACAGGGAGGCTGGGGGAGAGAGGGCAATACAGGGAGGCTGGGGGAGAGAGGGCAATACAGGAGGCTGGGGAGAGACGCCAATCTTCAGTCATCAGAGGGTACAATAAAACAATAATATGTCTATGAGTTGGAAGCGGGTGGGATTTATGGCCAAACAGTGCATTTTATAGCAAACAGCTTAGCAAACAAATTTACAAAGTCTGTTTGTTGCAGTTGTAGAGACTCTTTTTAAACAGAACCCAGTCACTTTCAGCAGTGTAGTCTCCAGGCGTGATTCACAGACTCCAGGGCCAATCTGCCAGTCTCTCCTGTACAGCATGATACTGAGAGTCAGAATCATTAGCACTGTTGCTATTCTGCTGATTTTGTCACGGAGCAGCATAAGAAGCCTCTCTCCACAGCACGAATCCCACATTGGTGGCCTAGGGATTGAAGCACTTTGGTGGTGCAATCAAGGATTTGTTCATCTGGCCTTAGCTGTAAATAATCACATCCGAACTCAATAGTTGAATTTTTGCTTTGACAGGTGTAATATATGTGGTAAAGAATTCCTTGAGCGTGTTTTATGGATGCAGCCTGTAAGGAGAGGCAAGCATGGGAAAAGGGGGCGATCTTCATTCAACACAGAAAATGTCTGTGAGCAGTGTGGAAAGAAATTCAGGGACCGAAGAGATTTGAACAGACCTATGATCAAACATACAGGTCATGGAATCTCACCAAGTTGTTCTCTTGCTCTCAGCACCTGCTTGTAAGTACACTGCATTTTGTTTGGTTTGAAATCAGAAGTTGAAAATTCCTCGGCTGTATTAATATATTGATTCCAAGGACAATTTGGGGAGGAGAATGGGAGGTCAGAGGGAACAAGAAGTACTAATAAGTACTAATATGTTTGATTATTTTACATGAGGAGAAATACCTTTTACTTGAGTGTTGTGGAGTCAAGATAGCTGACTCAACACACCCATCACATGAGTAGGAATGCTTTACTGATACTCACCAGCTCCGGAAACACATGATGAGAAGCCACAGAGCAGCACCAAAAATAAGAACATAAATAGGAGCAGGAGTAGGCCATTCGGCCCATCAAACCTGCTCCGCCATTCAATAAGATCATGGCTGATCTGATCATGCCAGGTGACTGGAATCCCAGAACCTCTTATTACAGGATCAGATTGTAGAGCCTTACAGAGAAGGGAATAGCACAGTTCTACTGATACAACCTCTGGCATTCAACAGTTCAGATAGTTGAAGGCCTGTCTAATAAGATGGAGTTCATGAATGAGATGCATGTACCTGTAGTACAGCAGGGTTCTGAGGACTTGAGGGAAATTAGCTCTTCTGTCCCACAAACAAAGAACATTCAAAATGGAATAGAAGGCACAACAGAAGATTTTGAAGGACTAACCATTGTACTACACGCTGGCAATGGTGATGTTCAGATACTTTCTGCAGGGCTTGACCGATAACTTAAACACTCTTGGAATAGCTTAAATATGGCTTGACTACATATGGTAGATGTTCATATACCTGAGCAAGCTTTAGGTCACCTGCACTAATTTCTACTTGTGCGGTTCGCTATCCATTTTTTAAATCTCATAATACTCCTGTCAAGTGCCTTGGGACGTTTCACTATGTTAAAGGCGCTGCATAAATGCAAGTTGTTGTTGAGCAGCACGTGGAGTTTACATTGGAAGAAGGGATGCCACATGTTCAGTCTCGGGGTCTTTGATTAGATCTTTGATTATTCAGAGCTTGGCTGTGGAACAGTAATAGAAATTTACGCAATTACTGAAGATGGACAGTCGTTCACAGATCCAACAGCTAGCACCAGTAGATTATGTCCTTTCTTCAGCAGGTATGGAAATTCATCAATGTAATGGTATTCCAGTGCCTGAAGTAGGACCAGAAGAGCAAGCTTTAGTTAATGAGAGTCACAATGTGTTTTAAGAAGAACCTCCATCATCTGAAAAACTGGCAATGAGTATGATGGTGATCAAAGAAGTTAACACTGATGGGCATGTTGCAACAGTCACCACAGAACTCTCCGATTCAAGGGTTATTGAACAAATTTTAGTTAGGGAAGATAGCCCATAGCAGTCCACTGAGCAGGAAAAACTAAGCCCAGTCTGGAACCGATTCCATGAAATTCTGAAATGTTTTGTGCGTAACAATGATGAGAAGAATTCTCTGTTTAAAAACACAAGTTGCTGGAAGGGTTTGAAACATGCCGTGTTATTGAATTGAAAGTTAGATGCTAACTTTGAAAAGAGGAAAAAAGAAAGTTGTGACTGGCATGTTACTGGTAAAAGATAGTCTCTGCCAAAGGGCAGACAGTAAATGAATGCAGTCATAGAGCTAAGACTGCATAGTGTATTGATGCTGCAGCTCGTTAACACTCTACAATGTCACTGAGTGAGTTTCCAACATTAACCATGGTGTAACGAGTAATGTCTAGCTCTTTCCCATTGGGAAGAGAAGGAGAAAAGCAGGCATGTGTAACCCCCACCTCCAACAGTCTGAAAAACTTTATACTAAGTTTAAAAACACCAACACTGCCATTCTGAATATACTAATTTCTGAAGTTCAGTTGAGGCAACAAATGTCACTATTAGAAAATTGAGACTGAAGCTCAAATAAATGTGATCCTTCTCTGTTTTCTTACTTTTTCTTTGCATTGAATTGAAGCATAGAATTCTAATGTGCCTAACAATTGTCCCTTTATTATTGTGTAGAATTCCTAATCCGGCACAAAGTATTTGAAATAACTGGTTTTTGTACCCAATAAAAAAAAATTGAATTGCTGACAGATTTTAAATGCTACCACACCTCTTAGAACCGAATACAGTACCTATTGTGGAAATGCCTTTAAGTGAGATCCATTTGATTTTGTTTAAATTGAATTTGGGGATGAAGGATGAAATGTTCTGGGATATGGCTTTGCAAACTGGTTATCTGTAATTTATAGAATCTGACACCTTTCTTGATGATCCAGGTATGTCTGTTGAGATATAAGCATGCTGGCTCCTTGCACATTCAACTGAGTCTCTGCTAGAATGTTGTGACAAATTCATATTGCCTATTATATGCTCAAATGTATCTGCCTTTTCGCTTCCTCCCCCTAGCCCACCAGGCCAAACTTCCTCTAAGGAAACACCCTGCCCAAGTCCTGACCTCGCATCTTTGTCCAGTTTCTCTCCGATCTCTCCTCATGACGTTTCCGAGCTCATCCTATGCATGAGACCTACTTCCTGCTCCCTTGACCCTATTCCCACCAAACTGTTGACCATCCAGCTAGCTCCTATGTTAGCTGACATTGTTAACGGTTCTCTCCTCAGGTACTGACCCCTCTCTCTCAAATCTGCCGTCATCACCCCACTCCTCAAAAAACCAACCCTCGACCCCTCCATCCTTGCAAACTACAGCTCCATCTCCAACCTCCCTTTCCTCTCCAAAGGCCTGGAATGTGTTGTCGCCTCCCAAATCCGTGCCCATCTTTCCCGCAATTCAATGTTTGAATCCCTCCCCACCCGGTTTCCGCGCCTGCCACAATACCAAAACAGCTCTCGTCAAAGTCACAAATGACATCCTTTGTGACTGTGACAAAGGCAAACTATCCCTCCTTGTCCTTCTTGACTTGTCTGTAGCCTTTGACACAGTTGACCACTCTATTGTTCTCCAACGTCTATCCACTGTCGTCCAGCTGGCTGGGACTGCACTCACCTATTTCCAGTCTTATCTATCTAAATCATAGCCAGAGAATCACCTGAAATGGCCTTTCTTCCCATCCCCGCTTTGTTACCTCTGGTGTCCCCCAAGGATCTATCCTTGGCCCCCTCCTATTTCTCATCTGCATGCTGCCTCTTGGCGACATCATCCGAAAACACAGTGTTAGTTTCCACATGTATGCTGACGACACTCAGCTCTATCTCACCACCATTTCTCTCGACCCCTCCATGGTCTCTAAAATGTCAGACTGCTTGTACAACATCCAGTACTGGATGAGCAGTAATTTTCTCCAATTAAATATTGGGAAGACCGAATCCATTGTTTTCGGTCCCCGCCACAATCTCTGTTCCCTCGCCACCGACTCCATCCCATTCCCCAACTTCTGTCTGAGGCTGAACCAGACTCCTGGCTGGCCTCCCACATTCTAATCTATGTAAACTAGAGGTGATCCAAAACTCGGCTGCCCGTGTCCTAATTCGCACAAAGTCCCGCTCGCCCATTACCCCTGTGCTCGCTGACCTACATTGGCTTCTGGTTAAGTAATGCCTCGATTTCAAAATTCTCATCCTTATTTACAAATCCCTGCGTGACCTCACCCCACCCTATCTCTGTAATCTCCTCCAGCCCCGAGATGTTTGCACTCCTCTAATTCTGCCCTCTTGAGCATCCCTGATTATAACCTGATTATAATTGTACAGCTGGTGCAGGAGGGCGACGGCAGTAAAGAGGGCGACTGGATTGGCCGACACCTTTAAACCAGGTCGGTGATTGGAGCGTGGGAAGGTGGTGAAGGAGCAGCAAAAGATTGCAGAGCGACATGTTTGGGGCCCAGAAGAGGCGTGGCCAGCCCACACTGCGATATGTGTGCGCACTAGGCCTATGCAGCAGAGCACGTCTCCAGTCGTCTTGGTTAATCTTTGCCACTGGACCAAGACCTAGCTCTATCAAGTCCATGTGGTAGCTGGTGTGCAACGGTCACCACACGTTTTATATAAAAAAAAAAAAATCCATGCACAGGCATCTTCCACCCTTCAGCATGTAGTTCGGGACCTGGAATATTAGGTCCTTCATTGAAACATCTGTGAACTCATCCCTTTTTGGCGTGGAAGCAAGTCATCCCCGATATGAGGGACTGCCTAAGAGAGAAGATAATCATTCAACCATTGGTGACCGTGCCTTCTGTTGCCTCGGCCCCAAGCTCTGGAACTCCCTGCCTAAACCTCTCCGCCTCTCTACCTTTCTTTCCTCCTTCAATACGCTCCTTAAAACATCCGCACTAATTTCTACTTGTGCGGCTCGGTGTCAAATTTTTTATCTCATAATACTCCTGTGAAGTGCCTTGGGATGTTTTACTATTTTAAAGGCGCTATATAAATACAAGTTGTTGTTTAAACTATGGAAATGCAAATTAAGTTTTTCTATACCTTCCATTTTAGATAAAATCAGAATTATTCCCAGTAGTCATGACATCATCTAGGTTGTTGGTCTTGCTTTGTAACTCATTTTGCTATTTGTAAAGTAGCCAGCAGACAAAAAAGGGATATGAAAGCGAGAAAAATAACATTTTTGAGACTTGAATGTGATTAAACTGTACAGCCATTACATTTGGGCTTCACCACTGTGCATGTGTACTGCTCAAAGTTGCCAAGAGACCCAGGAGGACTGAGGATATGACAATTAAAGCTTTGGTTTTCAAAATTGCCCTTACTTTCACTATACATTTTTGAAAATTAAATGTCTTAAAAGCTAAAAAGCTGTATTAAGCTTTTATAAGGTTTACATCTTGCTGAAACTACAGTGTCAGAACAAAGCAGATCTGCCAAATAGGAAATTTAACCAAGAGCTTTGCATAATGTAGCAAATGTACAACATGTCAATTATATGTAAATATTTTGGGTCTCGTATATTTTCCTTGTGATCCCTCTGTATATGGACAATACACTTGCAAAGGCGCTATGACACTCATAAGTCTTTATTTTTATTATATTGTACAGTTTTGCAGTACTGAGCATTTTTATATGATATTAAATAAATGGCAAATTTTCATTAATAACCAGTTTGATAGATGGCTGCCTGTTTGTACGTTGCTTTATAACTATACAGTATTACAACAACTGTGGTCAGTATTTGTAAATAAAATTTGTGATTTTTTTTTCTTAAAAGTGTTTGTGTTTTTAGTGGTAAAATGTGAATGTAGTTACGCTGAATATTTGCTTATTTGTGTTTTACTCCCCTTGATATCCATGCCTAATATGGAAATTGCATAGTAAACATAGAAACATAGAAAATAGGTGCAGGAGCAGGCCATTCAGCCCTTTGAGTCTGCACCACCATTCAACATGATCATGGTTGATCATGCAACTTTAGTACCCCATTCCTGCTTTCTTTCCATACCCCTTGATCCCTTTAGCCGTAAGGATCATATCTAACTCCCTTTTTGAATATATCTAACGAACTGGTCTCAACAACTTTCTGTGGTAGAGAATTCCACAGGTTCACAATTCTCTGAGTGAAGAAGTTTCTCCTCATCTCGGTCCTAAATGACTTACCCCTTGTCCTTAGACTGTGACCCCTGGTTCTGGACTTCCCCAACATCGGGAGCATTCTTTCTGCATCTAACTTGTCCAGTCCCGTCAGAATTTTATATGTTTCTATGAGATCATCTCTCATTCATCTAAATTCCATGAATATAAGCCTAGTTGTTCCAGTCTCTCTTCATATGTCAGTCCTGCCATCCCGGGAATCAGTCTGGTGAACCTTCGCTGCACTCTCTCAATAGCAAGAATGTCCTTCCTTAGATTAGTAGACCAAAACTGTATACAATATTCAAGATGTGGCCTCACCAAGGCCCTGTACAACTGCAGTAAGACCTCCCTGCTCCTATACTCAAATCCTCTCACTATGAAAGCCAACTTACCATTTGCCGCCTTCACCGCTGGCTGAACCTGCATGCCAACTTTCAATGACTGATGTACTGTGACACCCAGGTCTCGTTGCACCTCCCCTTTTCTTAATCTGTCACCATTCAGATAATATACTTCCTCCCTGTTTTTGCCCCCAAAGTGGATAACCTCACATTTATCTACATTATACTGCATCTGCCATGCATTTGCCCACTCACCTAACCTGTCCAAGTCACCCTGCAGCCTCTTAGCATCCTCCTTACAGCTCACACTGCCACCCAGCTTAGTGTCATCTGCAAACTTGGAGATATTACATTCAATTCCGTCTCCAAATCATTAATGTATATTGTAAATAGCTGGGGTCCCAGCACTGAACCTTGCGGTACTCCACTAGTCACTGCCTGCCATTCTGAAAAGGACCCGTTTATTCCTACTCTTTGTTTCCTGTCTGCCAACCAGTTCTCTATCCACGTCAATACATTACCCCCAATACCATGTGCTTTAATTTTGCACACTAATCTCTTGTGTGGGACCTTGTCAAAAGCCTTTTGAAAGTCCAAATACACCACATCCACTGGTTCTCCCTTGTCCACTCTACTAGTTTCATCCTCTCAAAATTCTAGAAGATTTGTCGAGCATGATTTCCCTTTCATAAATCCATGCTGACTTGGACTGATCCTGTCGCTGCTTTCCAAATGCGCTGCTATTTCATCTTTAATAATTGATTCCAACATTTTCCCCACTACTGATGTCAGGCTAACCAGTCTATAAATCCCTGTTTTCTTTCTTCCTCCTTTTTTAAAAAGTGGTGTTACATTAGCTACCCTCCAATCCAGAGGAACTGATCCAGTCTATAGAATGTTGGACAATGACCACCAATGCATCCACTATTTCTAGGGCCACTTCATTAAGTACTCTGGGATGCAGACTATCAGGCCCTGGGGATTTATCGGCCTTCAATCCCATCAATTTCCCTAACACAATTTCCTGACTAATAAGGATTTCCTTCAGGTCCTCCTTCTCTCTAGACCCTCGGTCCCCTAGTATTTCCGGAAGATTATTTGTGTCTTCCTTCGTGAAGACAGAACCAAAGTATTTGTTCAACTGGTCTGCCATTTCTTTGTTCCCCATTATAAATTCACCTGATTCTGACTCTAAGAGACCTACATTTCTCTTCACTAATCTTTTGCTCTTCACATATCTATAGAAGCTTTTGCAGTCAATTTTTATGTTTCCTGCAAGCTTCCTCTCATACTCTATTTTTCCCCTCCTAATTAAACCCTCTTTTTCCTCCTCTGCTGAATTCTAAATTTATCCCAGTCCTCAGGGTTATTAGTAGGTTTATCAGGGTAAACACTAACTGATATCATAACCTCAATTCATGAGTGGTATATTGACAGTCTTCTACAAACTACTAGGTTTCTTTTATAAAAATGTTCTGTTTTAAGCAGTTCACTGAAAACATTTTGCCAAGTATATCTAGTAAGGTGAAATTCTGACTTGGATTATTTTCTGAAAAATCACTTGTCTCACAGTATGTACGATTAAATCTGTTTATCCAGGCAGATTGTGGGACAGAGGAGACAAGAAGACTTGGTGCTTGAAGTCTTATCACTCTGATCTAGATTTGATTTTAAATCCTGAGACGAGCAAATTTTCTGGAGTAGATTTTAAAAATAATGATACTGCTGATGTCTGCTTGTATGGTTTTATCCTGTAACTTATTGTTCTGTTCCAGAGGGGTAATGGTATTAGAAGTCAGTAAGCAACTTTTCCTTGGTGAGCTAAAAATCCAATATGGAATTCAGGAGAGACTTCTTTACTCCTAGCGTGGTGAGAATGTGGAACTCACTACCACATGGAGTAGTTGAGATGAGTAGCGTAGATGCATTTAAGGGGAAGCTAGAGGAGTACACGAGGGAGAAAGGAATAGAAAAATGTTGATGGGGTTAGATGAAGTAAGATGGGAGGAGGTTTGGGTGGAGCATAAACACCAGCATAGACCTGTTGGGCCGAATGGCTTGTTTCTGTGCTGTAAAATTATATGTAATTGAATATAAATCGCAGCCATCTTGACAAGCTCGAGCAATTTGACAACCATGTTCTATTGACCAGATTTCCACTACTCCCCCTGATAAGAGTACAGATGGAGTCGGCGCTTATAGGTCTGGGATCCTTTCCACTGTAAATTATTTGAGGTTACTGCTACTGGTTGTAATTCTAGTGCCTCTGATGTCTTTGCAAACTATAGGTTTATATCATAATATTCTTCTTAGGGGGTCCCTCGATTTGAGGATGACTTGCTTCCACACCAAAAAAGGATGAGTTCCCAGTTGCTTCAATGAAGGACCTGACATTTTAGGTCCTGAACTACATATTGAAGGGTGGAAGATGCCTATGCGTGGATTTTTTTTAACGTGTGGTGGCCGTTGCACACCAGCCACCACATGGGCTTGACAGAGCTAGGTCTTGGTCCAGTGGCAAGGCTTAACCAAGACGACTGGAGACCAGCTCTGCTGCACGGACCTAGTGCACACAAATAATAGTTTATAAGATGGTGATAACCGAGAGGTCATCACTATCAGAAAAGATTGAATAGGCCGGGGCTCTTTTCTCTAGGTTAATATAATGGGATTGCAACTCTTCAGGTACAGTTGATACAGAATTGTAGAAATTACAGCACAGAAGGGGGCTGTTTGACCCATAGTTTCTGTTTTGGTGTTGGCTTTTGAACTGGGGCTTTCTACTTTTAGTTCAATTTTCCTGCCCTTTTATCATATCCTTTTTATATATTTTTTCAAATACTTACCCAATTCCGTTTTAAATGATCAAGTTACTGCCTCAATAGCTACTTGTAAACTATTCCATGTTCTAAGAACTCTGAGATGGAAATTTTTCTAATTTTTCCCTTCATTCCTTTTGCGATAATCTGGAGTTTATGCCCCCTTGTTACCGATTCACTATGTAGCTACATTCCCTTTCTAAATGTTCACTGTTTTCATACATATTATGGGCTTTATAAGTTTATCCACAACCAAGGTAGGACTAATGGATCTATAATTTCCTGCATTATCCCTCCTCCTTCATTCGGTGGGGTATAACATTTAGAAAATTCAGGTTAATGCCAACTTTATCTCTTCCTCAATCTCCTCTTCTAGGGTGCATACTATCTGAGATCCAGACCTTTTTTTAATTTTCAGTCCCATAAACTGAGGGACGCTGCACAGTCGGAGGTGCTGTCATTCAGATGAGATATTAAACCGAGGCCCTGTCTGCTCTCTCGGGTGCATGTAAACGATCCTATGGCACTAATTGAAGAAGAGTAGGAGAGTTATCCCTGGTGTCCAGGCCAATATTTGCCCCTCAATCACCATAACTGAAATAGATTATCTGGTCATTATCATATTGCTATTTGTGGGAATTTGCTGTGTGCAAATTGGCCGTCGTGTTTCCTACATTACAACGGTGACCACAGTTCAGAAGTATTTCATTGGCTGTGATGCGCTTTGGAGGGTGTTGTGGTTGTGAACGGCGCTATATAAATGCAAGTCAACCATGGCTAACAAGGGAAATTAAGGATAGTGTTAAATCCAAGGAAGAGCCATATAAATTGGCCAGAAAAAGCAGCAAACCTGAGGACTGGGAAAAATTTAGAATTCAGCAGAGGAAAAAGTGTTTAATTAGGAGGGAAAAAATAGAGTATGAGAGGAAGCTTGCTGGAAACATAAAAACTGACTGCAAAAGCTTCTATAGATATGTGAAGAGAAAAAGATTAGTGAAGACAAACGTAGGTCCCTTGCAGTCAGATTCAGGTGAATTTATAATGGGGAACAAAGAAATAGTAGACCAGTTGAATAAATACTTTGGTTCTGTCTTCACGAAGGTAGACACAAATAACCTTCCGGAAATACTAGGGGACCGAGGGTCTACTGAGAAGGAAGAACTGAAGGAAATCCTTATTAGGCGGGAAATTGTGATTGGGAAATTGATGGGATTGAAGGCCAATAAATCCCCGGGGCCTGATAGTCTGCATCCCAGAGTACTTAAGGAAGTGGCACTAGAAATAGTGGATGCATTGGTGATCATTTTCCAATAGTCTATCGACTCTGGATCAGTTCCTATGGACTGGAGGGTAGCTAATGTAACGCCCCTTTTTTAAAAAGGAGGGAGAGAGAAAGCGGATAATTATAGTCTGACAACAGTAGTGGGGAAAATGTTGGAATCAATTATTAAAGATGAAATAGCAGCGCATTTGGAAAACAGTGACAGGATCGGTCCAAGTCAGCATTGATTTATGAAAGGGAAATCATGCTTGACAAATCTTCTAGAATTTTTCGAGGATGTAACTAGTAGAGTGGACAAGGGAGAACCAGTGGATGTGATGTATTTAGACTTTCAAAAGGCTTTTGACAAGGTCCCACACAAGAGATTAGTGTGCAAAATGGGGGTACTGTACTGACGTGGATAGAGAACTGGTTGGCAGACAGGAAACGGAGTTGGGATTAACGGGTCCTTTTCAGAATGGCAGGCAGTGACTAGTGGAGTGCCACAGGGCTCAGTGATGGGACCCCAGCTATTTACAATATACATTAATGATTTAGATGAAGGAATTGAGTTTGATATCTCCCAGTTTGCAGATGACACTAAGCTGGGTGGCGGTGTGAGCTGTGAGGAGGACGCTAAGAGGCTGCATGGTGACTTGGACAGGTTAGGGGAGTGGGCAAATGCATGGCAGATGCAGTATACTGTGGATAAATGTGAGGTTATCCACTTTGGTGGCAAAAACAGGGAGGAAGAATATTATCTGAATGGTGGCAGATTAGGAAAACGGGAGGTGCAACGAGACCTGGGTGTCATGGTACATCAGTCATTGAAAGTTGGCATGCAAGTACAGCAGGCGGTGAAGAAGGCAAATGGTATGTTTGCCTTCATAGCTAGGGGATTTGAGTATAGGAGCAGGGAGGTTGTACAGGGCCTCACCTAGAATATTGTGTTCAGTTTTGGTCTCCTAATCTGAGGAATGACATTCTTGCTATTGAGGGAGTGCAGCGAAGGTCCACCAGACTGATTCCTGGGATAGCAGGACTGACATATGAGAGACTGAATCGACTGGGCCTGTATTCACTGGAGCTTGGAAGGATGAGAGATGATCTCATAGAAACATATAAAATTCTGACGGGACTGGACAGGTTAGATGCAGGAAGAATGTTCCCGATGTTGGGGAAGTCCAGAACCAGGGGACACATTCTTAGGATAAAGGGTGAGCCATTTAGGACTGAGATGAGGAGAAGCTTCTTCACTCAGAGTTGTTAACCTGTGGAATTCTCTACTGCAGAGAGTTGTTGAAGTCAGTTCATTCGATATATTCAAGAGGGAGTTAGATATGGCCCTCACGGCTAAAGGGATCAAGAGGTATGGAGAGAAAGCAGGAAAGGGGTACTGAGGTGAATGATCAGCCATGATCATATTGAATGGTGGTGCAGGCTCAAAGGGCTGAATGGCCTACTCCTGCACCTATTTTCTGTAAGTCTTTCTATTTGGTGCAAGACAGTTTTGCAGCCTACTGAGTAGTGTTTGATTGAACTGAAATTGTGTTGGGGCAGGTCTGTCTCCCTCTAAATCCCTTTAAGTTGACTATTTAGGGTGAGACAGCAGCTGTGATGAGTGCGTCAGGAGCAGCGTCGGAGGTGCGTGGAGAGGCCTATAAAAGGCACAGCAGGGAGTCGGGGTCCAGCGTCGAGGAGGTGCGTGGAGAGGCCACCTTGTGCAGCTACAGGGAGAAGGCAAAAAAGAAGTAGAAAGAAACAGAAAGGTGACGTCACAGCCAAGGGGGTAAATGATTGGCTGGATTGGTGAGTAGTTTTTCTTTTTTCTCTTCTATCACAGTGAGTAAACTTTAACATTGTTGTTGCCAATTTAAGTGTATCTAAGGGTTAAGTCATGGCAGGAGAGCTCGGTCACGTGATATGCTCCTGTACCATGTGGGAACTCAGGGACACTTCCGGTGTCCCTGACGACTACGTGTGCGGGAAGTGTGTCCGCCTCCAGCTCCTGACGGTCCGCGTTGCTGAATTGGAGCTGAGGGTGGATTCACTCTGGAGCATCTACGATGCTGAGAATGACGTGAGTAGCACATGTAGCGAGCTGGTCTTACCACAGGTGAAGGGTCCACAGCCAGCTAGGGAATGGAAGACCAGCAGGAAGAGCAGTGCAAGGAAGGTAGTGCAGGGGTCCCCTGCGGTCATCCCCCTGCAAAACAGATTCACCGTTTTGAGTACTGTTGAGGGGGATGACTCATCAGGGGAGGGCAGCAGCAGCCAAGTTCATGGCACCGTAGCTGGCTCTGCTGCACAGGAGGGCAGGAAAAAGAGTGGGAGTGGGAGAGCGATAGTGATAGGGGATTCAATGGTAAGGGGAATAGATAGGCCGCAACCGAGACTCCAGGATGGTATGTTGCCTCCCTAGTGCAAGGGTCAAGGATGTCTCGGAGCAAGTGTAGGACATTCTGAAAAGGGTGAACAGCCAGTTGTAGTGGTGCACATTGGTACCAATGATATAGGTAAAAAAAGGGATGAGGTCCGACAAGACGAATTTAAGGAGCTAGGAGCTAAATTAAATCGTAGGACCTCAAAAGTAGTAATCTCAGGATTGCTACCAGTGCCACGTGCTAGTCAGAGTAGGAATCGCAGGATAGCTCAGATGAATACGTGGCTTGAGCAGTGGTGCAGCAGGGAGGGATTCAAATTCCTGGGGCATTGGAACCGGTTCTGGGGGAGGTGGGTGTAAGGAGTTTTCACAGGGTTGTTGTTGTGCCTTGGGTGTCTCTCTCTGGGCTTCTGCCCTCACAGCTTATGCCTGGCCTGTGAGGTACCCTGAGTGCTGCAAGAGCACCCCTGGAGAGACTGTGTCCACAGCTTATGAAGGGGGTTTTGAGACTCGTGCGTCCCCACAGCTTATGCCTAGCCTGTGAGGCACCTGTGAGTGTCAAACACTCCTAACCCCTTCTTCCCTAGCCTGTGACACACAGTTGAGCGTTTTCGAGGCGCTCCTAGCTTCCCTTACACGGTTCTGACATAAGACTCACGATCAGGAGATGTAATACAATAGAACTGAGACAAGGTGATTCCAAGAGGAACTTTAGGCTTCCAATTTATTTGACAAGGTGTAACTCAACAAACAGCAATACACCAACAAAACAATCCCCCTAAATCCCACTAAAACGGACCCAACGAAAATCTTTACACCAGTTTAGCAGTACAATGCCCAACCTCCCACCTTTCCTGGCCTAACTGAGTTGGGAGTTCTGGGGACCAGAGGTTATACTCACTACTGTGCCTTCCGCAGTCTGGTGGTTTGTTTCTTCTATCTTTGGTGTCTTCGGACACTGGTTTTCCTTCAGTGTTGAGAGGCTTGTGGTTGTGGTTGTTGAATCACGAAGGCAGGGAAAATCATCACTTCTTTTTTCATCCAGTCCGCCTCTCCTGCTGAAGTCGATTCTTCTCATTGGTGGACTTTTTGATTTTGAAAAATGCAGCAGTTTTAGATTTTTAGTTTTTTTTTCCCACTGATCTTAACCTACTCAAGGTTTGAGTGAGTGTTGATTGCATTGGCCTCCTGTAGCCATTGTGCTAGTCTGGCCTGAGCCAGATATTTCTATGCCTGATGAAAAAGGTGTTGGAATATGTATGTGGCATTGTTTAAATGCTAATGTTTTCAAGGGGCAAGTTTCAAGGGTATACAGTTCCCAGACAATTTGATTAGTTCCAATGTCCAAACTGGCCCTTTTGATATTGACTCCACCCCTTTTCTTGCAGACTCAACATACATCTTTTAAAAAATCCCAAATTCGATTAAAGTTCGTAGTTTCTTCCATGTGCACTTTAGGATTTCAAACTTTCTGGTAGATAGTTCCAAATTAAATTCCCTTTCCTATGAGTCCAAACACTGGGTGGGGGGGGGGTCTCCATGAATGCACCCCCTTTTTATCCCCTGCAGGCCTTGTCTGCTCTTTTAAAATTAATTTGTGTCCCAAAGTTTTCCTTCCATCGGTTTCAATTCACAGCCCAGACTGATCCCACAGCTCTTTTCCTTCTGGGTAAAATGAGGGGGTTTTCGTCCTCCCCTACATGGGACCAGTACAAACCGGATGGTCTGCACCTGGGACCTGGGCAGGACCGGAACCAATGTCCTAGGGGGAGTGTTTGCTAGTGCTGTTGGGGAGGAGTTAAACTAATATGGCAGGGGGATGGGAACCAATGCAGGGAGACAGGGAAACAAAAAGGAGACAAAAGCAAAATACAGAAAGGAGATGAGTAAAAGTGGAGGGCAGAGAAACCCAAGGCAAAAAACAAAAAGGGCCACTGAATGAATATAAATGGGCTGCAGGAGGGGTCAAAACTAAAAATCATGGTTTAAAAACTAGTATTAAAACACTCTACCTAAATGCACGCAGCATTCGAAATAAAGTAAATGAGTTGACGGCACAAATCATTACAAATGGGTATGATTTGGTGGCCATTACAGAAACGTGGTTGCAGGGTGGCCAAGACTGGGAATTAAACATACAGGGCTATCTGACGATTCGGAAAGATAGACAAGAAGGGAAAGGAGGTGGGGTAGCTCTGTTAATAAAGGATGATATCAGGGCAGTTGTGAGAGACGATATTGGCTCGAATGAACAAAATGTTGAATCATTGTGGGTCGAGATTAGAGATAGTAAGGGGAAAAAGTCACTGGTGTGTGTAATTTATAGGCCCCCAAATCATAACTTCACGGTGGGGAGGGCAATAATCAAGGGAATAATGGAGGCATGTGAAAAAGGAACGGCAGTAATCATGGGGATTTTAACCTACATATCGATTGGTCAAATCAAATTGCACGGGGTAGCCTGGAGGAGGAGTTCATAGAATGCATACGAGATTGTTTCTTAGAACAGTATGTTACAGAACCTACAAGGGAACAAGCTATCTTAGATCTGGTCCTGTGTAATGAGGCAGGAATAATAAACGATCTCCTCGTAAAAGATCCTCTCGGAATGAGTGATCACAGTATGGTTGAATTTGTAATACAGATTGAGGATGAGGAAGTAGTGTCTCAAACGAGTGTACTATGCTTAAACAAAGGGGACTACAGTGGGATGAGGGCAGAATTGGCTAAAGTAGACTGGAAACACAGACTAAACGGTGGCACAATTGAGGAATAGTGGAGGACTTTTAAGGAGCTCTTTCATAGTGCTCAACAAAAATATATTCCAGTGAAAAAGAAGGGCAGTAAGAGAAGGGATAACCAGCCGTGGATAACCAAGGAAATAAAGGAGAGTATCAAATTAAAAACCAATGCGTATAAGGTGGCCAAGGTTAGTGGGAAAATAGAAGATTGGGAAAATTTTAAACGACAGCAAAGAATGACTAAGAAAGCAATAAAGAAAGGAAAGATAGATTACGAAGGTAAACTTGCGCAAAACATAAAAACGGATAGTAAAAGCTTTTACAGATATATAAAACGGAAAAGAGTGACTAAAGTAAATGTTGGTCCCTTAGAAGATAAGAAGGGGGATTTAATAATGGGAAATGTGGAAATGGCTGAGACCTTAAACAATTATTTTGCTTCGGTCTTCACAGTGGAAGACATAAAAACCATGCCAAAAATTGCTGGTAACAGGAATGGGGGAAGGGAGGACCTTGAGAAAATCACTATCGCTAGGCGGGTGGTGCTGGACAGGCTAATGGGACTCAAGGTAGACAAGTCCCCTGGTCCTGATGAAATACATCCCAGGGTATTAAAAGAGATGGCGGAAGTTATCGCAGATGCATTCGTTATAATCTACCAAAAGTCTCTGGACTCTGGGGAGGTACCAGCGGATTGGAAAACAGCTAATGTAACGCCTCTGTTTAAAAAAGGGGGCAGACAAAAGGCAGGTAACTATAGGCTGGTTAGTTTAACATCTGTAGTGGGGAAAATGCTTGAAGCTATCATTGACGAAGAAATAGCGGGACATCTAGATAGGAATAGTGCAATCAAGCAGACGCAGCATGGATTCATGAAGGGGAAATCATGTTTAACTAATTTACTGGAATTCTTTGAGGATATAACGAGCATGGTGGATAGAGGTGTACCGATGGATGTGGTGTATTTAGATTTTCAAAAGGCATTCGATAAGGTGCCACACAAAAGGTTACTGCAGAAGATAAGGGTACGCGGAGTCAGTGGAAATGTATTAGCATGGATAGAGAATTGGCTGGCGGATAGAGAATTGGCTGGCGAACAGAAAGCAGAGAGTCTGGATAAATGGGTCCTTTTCGGGTTGGAAATCGGTGGTTAGTGGTGTGCCACAGGGATCGGTGCTGGGACCACAACTGTTTACAATATACATAGATGAATGGAAGAGGGGACAGAGTGTAGTGTAACAAAATTTGCAGATGACACAAAGATTAGTGGGAAAGCGGGTTGTGTGGAGGACACAGAAAGGCTGCAAAGAGATTTAGATAGGTTAAGCGAATGGGCTAAGGTTTGGCAGATGGAATACAATGTCGGAAAGTGTGAGGTCATCCAACTTGGGGAAAAAAAACATTAAAAGGGAATATTATTTGAATGGGGAGAAATTACAACATGCTGCGGTGCAGAGGAACCTGGGAGTCCTTGTGCATGAATCCCAAAAAGTTAGTTTGCAGGTACAGTAGGTAATCAGGAAGGCGAATGGAATGTTGGCCTTTATTGCGAGAGGGATGGAGTGCAAAAGCAGGGAGGTCCTTCTGCAACTGTATAGGGTATTGGTGAGGTCGCACCTGGAGTACTGCGTGCAGTTTTGGTCACCTTACTTAAGGAAGGATATACTAGCTTTGGAGGGGGTACCGAGACGATTCACGAGGCTGATTCCGGAGATGAGGGGGTTACCTTATGATGATAGATTGAGTAGACTGGGTCTTTACTCGTTGGAGTTCAGAAGGATGAGTGGGGATCTTATAGAAACATTTAAAATAATGAAAGGGATAGACAAGATGGAGGCAGAGAGGTTGTTTCCACTGGTCGGGGAGACTAGAACTCGGGGCACAACCTCAAAATACGGGGGAGCCAATTTAAAACCGAGTTGAGAAGTAATTTATTCTCCCAGAGGGTTGTGAATCTGTGGAATTCTCTGCCCAAGGAAGCAGTTGAGGCTAGCTCATTGAATGTATTCAAGTCACAGATAGATAGATTTTTGACCAATAAGGGAATTAAGGGTTACGGGGAGCGGGCAGGTAAGTGGAGCTGAGTCCACGGCCAGATCAGCCATGATCTTGTTGAATGGTGGAGCAGGCTCGAGGGGCTAGATGGCCTATTACTGTTCCTAATTCTTATGTTCTTATGCCATTGCTTGGTGGTCAGGAGAGGGGAAGGGGAAGCAGGATTAAAGCAACTTGGGAGTGACTGTAACAGGAGGAAGGAGGAGGCACCTTGGAAAAGATGCCTAGTTTTTCCTTTCACCCCCAATTCCTTACCCCAACAACATCAATGCAAACCCTTCTGTGACTGACCCTAATCAATGCAGATTTGCTGCTGCTGCAAGGGAGTAGATGCAAGTTCACTGATCCGGGTGCCGGCTTGACCCCGGAACGGAAAGCGGCGCGGGCGGGCGGACGGACCGACGCCGAGCTCCGGCCTCTCTTTCCCTGTCACCGGGCAACATGACGAGCGCCGAGAACTACCGGGCCATCGTGCGCTACCTGACGCACAAAAAGCAGCCGTACGCGCCGGGCACGGCCGAGCACACCAAGCGGGCCATCCGCAAGGCGGCGGCGTGCTACGTGCTGCGGGGCGGGCTGCTCTTCTACCAGCGGCGGCGGCGGGACAGCGGGCGGCTGGACGAGCTGGAGGTGGTGGTGGACGAGCGGCGGCGCGGCGACATCTTCCGGCGCTGCCACATCAGCCGCAGCGGCCGTCACTACTCGCGGGATATCACCGGCTCCAATGTCAGCAGCGGCTACTGGTGGAGAGGTGACTGGGAGAGGGGATAATACAGGGGGGCTGGGGGAGAGAAGGAGCAGTACAGGGGGGCTGGGGGAGAGAGGGATAATACAGGGGGGCTGGGGGAGAGAAGGAGCAGTACAGGGGGGCTGGGGGAGAGAGGGATAATACAGGGGGGCTGAGGGGAGAGAGGGAGCAGTACAGGGGGGTTGGGGGAATACAGGGGGCTGGGGGAGAGAAGGAGCAGTGCAGGGGGGGTTGGGGGAATACAGGGGGCTGGGGGAGAGAGGGATAATACAGGGGGCTGGGGGAGAGAAGGAGCAGTGCAGGGGGGCTGGGGGAGAGAGGGATAATGCAGGGGAGCTGGGGGGAGAGAGGGAGCAGTACAGGGGGGTTGGGGGAATGCTGGGGGAGAGAGGGAGCAGTACAGGGGGGGTTGGGGGAATACAGGGGGCTGGGGGAGAGAAGGAGCAGTACAGGGGGGCTGGGGAGAGCGGGGGCAATACAGGGGGGGCTGGGGGGGGAGAGGGATAATACAGGGGGCCCTGGGGGAGAGAGGGGGCAATACAGGGGGCCCTCGGAGAGAGGGAGCAGTACAGGGGGGCTGAGGGGAGAGGAGGGGGTAACAGGGGGGCTGGGGGGAGAGAGGGAGCAGTTCAGGGGGGCTGGGGGAGAGCGGGGGCAATACAGGGGGCCCTGGGGGAGAGAGGGTAATACAGGGGGCCCTGGGGGAGAGAGGGATAATACAGGGGGCCCTGGGGGAGAGAGGGATAATACAGGGGGGCTGGGGGGAGAGAGGGAGCAGTACAGGGGGGCTGGGGGGATAGAGGGTTATACAGGGGGCACTGTGGGAGAGAGGGATAATACAGGGGGGCTGGGGGGAGAGAGGGAGCAGTACAGGGGGGCTGGGGGAGAGCGGGGGCAATACAGGGGGCCCTGGGGGAGAGAGGGAGCAGTACAGGGGGGCTGGGGGCGGGAGGGTGGGCAATACAGGGGGGCTGGGGGAGAGAGAGTGGGAATACAGGTGGGGCTGGGGGGAGGAGGGAGAGGGGCAATACAGGGGGGCTGGGGGGGAGAGAGGGGGCTGGGAGAGAGAGAGGGTCAATACAGGACGGCTGGGAGAGAGGGGGCAATACAGGGGGACTGGGGGGGGGGACAGGGGGCAATATAGGGAGGGCTGGGGGAGAGAAAGGGACAATACAGGGGTGCTGGGAGAGAGGGGGCAATACAGGGGGGCTGGGGGCGAGAGGGCAATACAGGGGGCTGGGGAATACAGGGGGCCTTGGGGGAGGGGAGTCAATAGAAGAGAGAGAGCGGATAGAATTGTTTTATTGGTGTTTGGTGGGTTTTCCAGAGACGTTTGGCACCTGTGAGCTGACAGTTGGTTAATTAGATATTGTATCATTTTATTGTAATATTAAGGTACTGAATGTTCTGAGTGTACTAATATTTGATCCATCTGGTACAACCCACTTGGAGTACGAAGAAAGGTTCTGTGTTTATGACCAGGACAGTTAGTAAGTCTAAAAGAGGGAATAGAGCTTTGTTAGATCATGAATGGGCAGCTGAGACCAGTTGCTTGCAATTCCTGCGCATGTGGGAACTTCAGGATGCTTCTTGTGCCTTGACGTGTAGAAAGTGTCTTATAGAAACATAGAAATTAGGTGCAGGAGTAGGCCATTCGGCTCTTCGAGCCTGCACCACCATTCAATAAGATCATGGCTGATCATTCAACCTCAGTACCCCTCTCCATACCCCTTGATCCCTTTGGCCGTAAGGGTCATATCTAACACCCTTTTGAATATATCTGACAAACTGGCCTCAACAACTTTCTGCGGTAGAGAATTCCACAGGTTAACCACTCTCTGAGTGAAGAAGTTTCTCCTCCTCTCAGTCCTAAATGGCTTACCCCTTATCCTTTGACTGTGACCCCTGGTTCTGGACTTCCCCAGCAACGGGAACATTTTTCCTGCCTCTAACCTGTCCAATCCCATCAGAATTTTATATGTTTCTATGAGATCCCCTCTCATTCTTCTAAACTCCAGTGAATACAGGCCCAGTTGATCCAGTCACTCCTCTTATGTCAGTCCTGCCATCCCGGGAATAGGTCTGGTGAACCTTCGCTGCACTCCCTCAACAGCAAGAATGTCCTTCCTCAGATTAGGAGACCAAAACTGAACACAATATTCTAGGTGTGGCCTCACCAAGGCTTTGTACAACTGCAGTAAGACCTCCCTGCTCCTGTACTCAAATCTTCTTGCTATGAAGGCCAACATGCCATTTGCCTTCTTCAACCTCTGCTGTACCTGCATGCCAACCTGCGTGCCCACCTCCAGCTACTTGAGCTCGAGATCAGGGTTTCTGAGCTTGAGGGGCAGCTGGAGTAACTGCGGGGCATCAGGGAGGCTGAGAGCTTCCTGGATCATACTTTCCAGGAGGTGGCCACCCATAGGCAGAGAGAGTTCAGGATAGTAAATGAGTGGCCATCTGGAAGAGGCAGGAAGTGCAGGAGTCTGTGCCGCTCAACATTCGAGACTGCTGGGAGTGACGACACTTTGAAGGCATGCAGCCCAGACCATGGCACCAATGGGCAAGGTACTGCACAGCGGGGGAACAGCAAAGTCTAAAAATGCAGTCATTATCGGCGATTCCATAGTTTTGGTGACAGACGGGCGTTTCTGTAACCGTCACTGTGAGCCCCGCATGTTGTGTTGCCTCCCTGGTGCCAGGGTAAAGGGACATCACAGAGAGGGTGCAGAATATTCTGCAGGGGGAAGGGAGTGAGCCAGAAGTTGTGGTGCACTCCT
This sequence comes from Pristiophorus japonicus, assembly GCF_044704955.1. Lineage (NCBI taxonomy): Eukaryota > Metazoa > Chordata > Chondrichthyes > Pristiophoridae > Pristiophorus > Pristiophorus japonicus. Next base: position 24,316,641 of record NC_091992.1, read on the forward strand.
GTACTAACGACATAGAGGGCAAGTACGGAGGTCCTACAGTCAGACTTTCAGGAGCTAGGGTGGAAGTTTAAAAAGTAGGACCTCGAAGGCAGTAATCTCTGGATTACTCCCAGTGCCACGCGCCAGCAAGAGTAGAAATACGAAGATAGGATCAATGCATCACTAGAGACATGGTGCAGGAGGGAGGGCTTCAGATTCTTGGGACATTGGGACCAGTTCTGGGGCAGGAGGCACCTATTCAAACGGGACGTGTTACACCTCCACAGGACTGGGACCAATGATCTCACAGGAAAGTTCACTTGTGGTTGGGGAGGGTTTAAACTAAATTGGCAGGGGAGGTGGGCATCAGCATATAGAAGTAGAAAAGAGGATTAGGGTGCATAAAGGAGTGAGTGTTGGATAGTACTAGAGAAGAAGTAGTAGCATATTAGATAGGAGCACACTAAGGAGGACTACGAAGAATACAAAGACAGGGTTAGAGTGCATGTATGTAAGTGCATAAAGTGTGGTGAATAAGGTTGGTGAACTACAAGCACAATTAGCTGTGTGGTAATATGAGGTAGTGGCAATACCGCAAATGTGGCGTGAGGACTGGGTGCTTAATATTCACGGATACAAAGTGTTCAGAAAAGATAGGGAAGGAAAACCGGGAGGTGGGGTAGCAGTACAGATTAGAGAAGACACTGTAGTGTTGGAAAGAAGAGATGTCCTTGAGGGGGGCAAGGACAGTTGGTTGAGAAGCAAAAAGAGCATGATCACGCTATTGAGGGTATTCTATAGGTCTTCAAATAGTGAGAGAGAGATAGAGGAGCAAATCTGCAGGGAAAAGAAAGACTTGGATTTATATAGCACCATTTACGACCGCTGGACATCTCAAAGCACTTTACAGCCAATGAAATACTTCTGAAGTGTAGTCACTGTTGTGATGCAGGAAACATGGCAGCCAATTTGCGTACAGCAAGCTCCCACAAACAGCAATGTGGAAGTGACCAGATAACCTGTTTTTTTGTTAACGTTGATTGAGGGATAAATATTGGCCAGGGCACTGGGGGTACCTTCCCTGCTCTTCTTCGAAATAGTGCCTTGGGATCTTTTACATCCACCTGAGCGAGCAGACGGGGCCTCGGTTTAACGTCTCATCCGAAAGACAGCACTTCCGACAGTGCAGCGCTCCCTCACCACTGCACTGGAATGCCAGCCTAGATTTGTTTGTGCTGAAGTCCCTGGAGTGGGACTTGAACCTACAACCTTCTGACTCAAGCGATTGTGCTACCCACTGAGCCACAGCTGACACTGTGGAAATCACAGAGACGTGCAAGAACTATCGAGTGGTGATATTGGGGGATTTTAATTACCTAAATATCGATTCGTATAATGTTAGACTAAAGGGAAAGGAGGGGGAGGAATTTCTGAAATGTGTTCAGGAGAGTTTCCTTGATCAGTATGTTCTCAGCCCAATTAGGAAGGAGGCATTTCTGGTTCTGGTGCTGGTGAATGAGATGGGCCATTTGGACCAAGTGTCTGTGGGAGAACACTTAGGTAAGAGACATCATCGTATCATACGGTTTAGATTAGTAATGGAGAAAAGCAAGGAACAATCTAAAGTGGAACTTCTAAATTGGAAGAGGGAAAACTTCAGTGGGATGAGAGGGGATCTAGCCAGGGTGAAATGACAGGATAATACAGGTTGATAGACAGGATAATGCAGGTAGAGGAGAGAGATAAATGCAGGAGACTGAAGGAATAAATATTGACATACCGGGGAGTGATAATACAGGTAGGCAGGGGAGTGATACAGGTAGATGGAGTAATAAATACAGGTGTGCAGGTGCAAGGGGGAAGAGAGTATAATAAGTATAGACATACTGAAGCGGGGAGAAGAGAGTAATAATTGAGCTATAGAGGAGTGTAACAAGTGTACATGTACACGACTTGAGGGGATGGAGTGTAATAAAAAACATGGATGCACAGGAGCTGGTGGGACTGTACTGACAATAGATATACAGGATCTGCGGGAGAGAGTTCTGATGAAGGGCATACACTCAAAACCTTGTGATCTGTCTTTTTGCAGATGCTGACAGACCTGTATGTTTCCAGCATTTACAGTTTTAACTTGTTATTTTACAGAAAGGCATTATGTTTCCAAAATATGTGATCTGGTAGCCGTGATGTATAGCTGCCCACAGACAGTAGAACAATTTGTTTCCAAACCCTGTTATTTGATTAATACTGTCCAAACAGCTCCATCCACTACTAAGCTAATTTTGAATTGCAATCTTCGCTGACGTATTGAGGAATAATTGGTTGATCTTATTGAAATAGCATTTTACAACAAAAAAACCTTTGTTTGTGATATGATACTGTGTTCAAACACCTCATCTGCTAAATCATTTTGGAATCCCTCAACACAGTATTAATTAAGTTGTGGTTATTTAAAACATTTTGGCAGAAAAAATATTAATTTTTAATTAAGATTTTACTTAAACGTGGCCCCCAAAACGTACGCTTGCTTGAAACCCCAGAAAAGGTATATGCTTAAAATGTAGCATCTAATTAGCTGCAGGTATTACACTTTGTAGACATACAAACCATTCATACTACATTAGTATAAAACTGTTTGGTCTTTGCACTAATGTTAAAGTTGTGGAGTGTAATTGGGATGTGAAATCCCGAACTAACTTCAAAGCGAAATGAGACCTCCCTCCTCAATTCTCTTCTTTCCAATTTCCGGGCTGGCTTGAACGCCAGATTCAGACTCCAGTTACACAGCAGTGCAACAACACACCAAGCCACAGTTACAGAGTGATAATACAGATATATTTATATGGCTGAAGTTTCTATCGTGTCAGCTGTGGCTCAGTTGGTAGCACACTCGTCTCTGAATCAGAAGGTTGTGGGTTCAAGTCCCACTCCAGGGACTTGAGCACATAAATCTAGGCTGACACTCCAGTGCAGTGCTGAGGGAGCGCTGCGCTGTCGGAGGTGCTGTCTTTCAGATGAGACGTTAAACCAAAGCCCTGTCTGCTCTCAGTGGACGTAAAAGATCCCATGGCACTATTTTAAAGAAGAGCCGAGGAGTTATCCCTGATGTCCTGGCCAATATTTATCCCTCAATCAGCATCACTAAAAACAGATTGTCTGGTCATTATCACATTGCTGTTTGTGCACAAAGTGGCTGCTGCATTTCCCACATTACAACAGTGACTACATTCCAAAAAGTACTTCATTGGTTGTAAAGTGCATTCAGACGTCCGGTGGCCGTGAAAGGCGCTATATAAATGCAAGTCTTTCTTTCTATAGCTTCTGAATTGTTGGTGTTTTACGAAACCATTTAATTTGCTACCTCTCCCTAGTCCCACTGGTATCTAATCTGTATTCTAGAACAGGTTGGGTCAGTGGCCTGGTTGTTAATTGGACAGCTAATCATTTGGGGTAAATTTTTCTTTTTGCTTAATTTGTCAATGTTCTTGGGGCTGAATTGTTTTTTTTTAATGTTTTTATTTAAATAGGAATTTTGAGCCAAATCACAGAGTTTGTCAAACAGTGCGAAGTGTGCAGGTCGGGTGCTGACAAAATCCGCTCTCTGCCAGAAGACCTGCCCCCAGAGCCAGAAATAAGCCAAGGGACCATCAAAATGAAAAATGCTTCAGCCGCAGGTCCTAACCAGAATAACCTGGAAACCAGTGTGGGAGCACAACCCATTCAGAGAGATAAACACTTTACAGGTCAACCCTGTAACCAGGTGAGTATAAAATAACACCTAGTCGAACTTCAAAATGTGGGGTGGGGACGCTTTAAATGTCTTTCTGGAGACAGCTTGCTATCGGTTCCCAGACAGATCCCAATCATAGAAATTTACAGCACGGCAGGAGGCCATTTCGGCCCATCGTGTCCGCGCCGGCCAAAACTGGAGCATTTCGCAATAGTGGGATATTCCAGTTCAAATGAAGAAGTCACTAAGGTTCTCTGTCTCTTCTGCCACTTAGACTAGCAATACATACCTTTTTAGGAATACACGTCAGTGATTTTAACAGCTCTGTACAACTGGCCGAACAAAACTCTTAAAAACAACTGTAAAGGGACCAATGGGAAATAGCACAGTAAATATGCATCTAAAGCAATGGTTTAAAAAAAAATACAACTCAAAGGCCTCCAAGGTTACTAAGTATTTCAAGACCATTTCTTGCCTGATTTGGTTAGTATTTAGAAACATAGAAAATAGGTGCAGGAGCAGGCCATTCAGCCCTTCTAGCCTGCACCGCCATTCAATGAGTTCATGGCTGAACATGAAACTTCAGTACCCCATTCCTGCTTTCTCGCCATACCCCTTGATCCCCCGAGTAGTAAGGACTTCATCTAACTCCCTTTTGAATATATTTAGTGAATTGGCCTCAACTACTTCCTGTGGTAGAGAATTCCACAGGTTCACCACTCTCTGGGTGAAGAAGTTTCTCCTTATCTCGGTCCTAAATGGCTTACCCCTTATCCTTAGACTGTGACCCCTGGTTCTGGACTTCCCCAACATTGTGAACATTCTTCCTGCATCCAACCTGTCCAAACCCGTCAGAATTTTAAACGTTTCTATGAGGTCCCCTCTCACTCTTCTGGACTCCAGTGAATATAAGCCCAGTTGATCCAGTCTTTCTTGATAGATCAGTCCCACCATCCCGGGAATCAGTCTGGTGAATCTTCGCTGCACTCCCTCAATAGCAAGAATGTCCTTCCTCAAGTTAGGAGACCAAAACTGTACACAATACTCCAGGTGTGGCCTCACCAAGGCCCTGTACAACTGTAGCAACACCTCCCTGCCCCTGTACTCAAATCCCCTCGCTATGAAGGCCAACATGCCATTTGCTTTCTTAACCGCCTGCTGTACCTGCATGCCAACCTTCAATGACTGATGTACCATGACACCCAGGTCTCGTTGCACCTTCCCTTTTCCTAATCTGTCACCATTCAGATAATAGTCTGTCTCTCTGTTTTTACCACCAAAGTGGATAACCTCACATTTATCCACATTATACTTCATCTGCCACGCATTTGCCCACTCACCTAACCTATCCAAGTCACTCTGTAGCCTCATAGCATCCTCCTCGCAGCTCACACTGCCACCCAACTTAGTGTCATCCGCAAATTTGGAGATACTACATTTAATCCCCTCGTCTAAATCATTAATGTACAATGTAAACAGCTGGGGCCCCAGCACAGAACCCTGCGGTACCCCACTAGTCACTGGCTGCCATTCCGAAAAGTACCCATTTACTCCTACTCTTTGCTTCCTGTCTGACAACCAGTTCTCAATCCACGTCAGCACACTACCCCCAATCCCATGTGCTTTAACTTTGCACATTAATCTCCTGTGTGGGACCTTGTCGAAAGCCTTCTGAAAGTCCAAATATACCACATCAACTGGTACTCCTTTGTCCACTTTATTGGAAACATCCTCAAAAAATTCCAGAAGATTTGTCAAGCATGATCTCCCTTTCACAAATCCATGCTGACTTGGACCTATCATGCCACCATTTTCCAAATGCGCTGCTATGACATCCTTAATAATTGATTCCATCATTTTACCCACTACTGAGGTCAGGCTGACTGGTCTATAATTCCCTGCTTTCTCTCTCCCTCCTTTTTTAAAAAGTGGGGTTACATTGGCTACCCTCCACTCGATAGAAACTGATCCAGAGTCAATGGAATGTTGGAAAATGACTGTCAATGCATCCGCTATTTCCAAGGCCACCTCCTTAAGCACTCTGGGATGCAGTCCATCAGGCCCTGGGGATTTATCGGCCTTCAATCCCATCAATTTCCCCAACACAATTTCCCGACTAATAAAGATTTCCCTCAGTTCCTCCTCCTTAATAGACCCTCTGACCACTTTTATATCCGGAAGGTTGTTTGTGTCCTCCTTAGTGAATACTGAACCAAAGTACTTGTTCAATTGGTCTGCCATTTCTTTGTTCCCCGTTATGACTTCCCCTGATTCTGACTGCAGGGGACCTACGTTTGTCTTTACTAACCTTTTTTTCTTTACATACCTATAGAAACTTTTGCAATCCGCCTTAATGTTCCCTGCAAGCTTCTTCTCGTACTCCATTTTCCCTGCCCTAATCAAACCCTTTGTCCTCCTCTGCTGAGTTCTAAATTTCTCCCAGTCCCCAGGTTCGCTGCTATTTCTGGCCAATTTGTATGCCATTTCCTTGGCTTTAATACTATCCCTGATTTCCCTAGATAGCCACGGTTGAGCCACCTTCCCTTTTTTATTTTTACGCCAGACAGGAATGTACAATTGTTGTAATTCATCTCTGAATTAACTGTTTCATTCTCCATCCTAATGCAGAATTCCACCATATTATGGTCACTCTTCCCCAAGGGGCCTCGCACAATGAGATTGCTAATTAATCCTCTCTCATTACACAACACCCAGTCTAAGATGGCCTCCCCCCTAGTTGGTTCCTCGACATATTGGTCTAGAAAACCATCCCTTATGCATTCCAGGAAATCCTCCTCCACCGTATTGCTTCCAGTTTGGCTAGCCCAATCTATGTGCATATTAAAGTCACCTTGTAAATAAACTGCTCAAGCTTATTTCACATCAGTTTACAATGGGGTTAGAGAGAGCACTTCATTTAGTTCAAAATCCGAATGTATGTTTGCAAAATCATAGGCTGAGCTTCAGAGGATTGTAAAGCAGACCTCCACAGGACACAGCTGCGTCGTGCTAGACAAGCTGAACGAGCAGCGAATTGCAAATAAGTTTTGTGACATTGCCCTGCTTATTGAGGGAGAGGAGTACCGGGCACACAAGTCTGTGCTGGCTGCCAACAGCAAGTACTTTCAGGACCTCTTCACCGAGAAAGGAGCCACCTCCAGTCAGGAAGCAGTAGTAGAGTTGGCAGGTATGGAAAATGTCTGTTTTTGTCTTAAGTTGAGAGAGTTTTTCCCTTTGTGATTGCTTAAAAATATACACTTGCTTCACTTCTGCGCAGCAACAACTCCTGGTAAGATGCAACTTGACGCACCATTTAAAAAAAAAATAGGAGCAGGAGCAGGCCATACGGCCCCTCGGACTCAATAAGGTCATGGCTGATCTTCAACCTCAACTCCACTTACCCGGCCAATTCTCATATCCCTTGATTCCCCAAGAGTCCAAAATTATATCTATCTCCGCCTTGAATATACTCAACGATTCAGCATCCATAGCCATTTGTGGTAGAGAATTCCAAAGATTCACAACCCTCTTGAATGAAGAAATTCCTCCTCATCTAGGTTTGAAATGGCCGACCGCTTATCCTGAGACTATGCCCCCCAGCTCTAGACTCTCCAGCCAGGGGAAACACCTCTGAGCATCTACCCTGTCAATCCTGCCTCAGAATCTTAATATGTTTCAATAAGATCACCTCTCCTTCTTCAGTACTCCATTTGTGCTGCGTTTGAAGCTGTTTGATGAAGCAGTTGATGAGCTATCCAGGCTTGTCATTTTGCAGCATATGCTGGAACGGAGAGGGCATTGTTGTGTGGGTATATTTCAAATGGTGTATAAAGACTTGATTCCTTGCAACCGAGGACTGGGTTCTGAGCAAAAACTGGAGAAACTTGGACTCTTTAGCCTTGAAAGGATGTCACTGAGAGGAGACCTCTGAGAGTTACACAGCATGGTAAATGGTATAGAACAGATACATCCAGAACACTACTTCAAATTAAACTATTGGCTCTAGGACATAAGAAGGCACAAGTTCAAACTAGCAAAAGGACTGGTATCAGTAAGTTCTACTTCAGACGAAAAGTGATCGACATGGGGAATGGATTGTCTGGAAAGATAATTGAGGTAAAAAGTTTGGAATCATTTATGAAACAGCTGGATACTGTGATAGAGCGTAGGGTCTTTCCAATAGATGAGCTGAAAGGTCTTCCCCATTTCAATCTATTTTGTGAAAACACTAGAATATGTATTGACCTGCTTGCTTTAGTAGTGTAAAGAGGAAGGAAATTACTTGTTGGCTACCTAGTTTATTAGCCAGATTAAGCCGCTGGTTGTTACATAACCCAGTTGTATACGTAGACTGCAATGAACTCCTGAAATATGTGCATATTAAGGGAAGGAGGTTACTCACACCAGTGAAAAGAGAAAGAACTTGCATTTATATAGCATCTTTCACAACCTCAGGACATCCCAAAGTGCTTTACAGCCAATGAAGTACTTTTGAAATGTCAGTCACTATTGTAATAAAAACAGAAAATGCTAGAAATCTCAGCGTGTAAGGCAGCATCTGTGGAGCGAGAAACAGAGTTAACGTTTCAGGTCGATGACCCTTCGTCAGAACTGGCGAATATTCGAAATGAACAGATTCTTAACGAGCACTGAAAGGGGGAGAGGAGGAAAGAACAAAAGGGAAGGTCTGTGATAGGGTGGAAGTCAGGAGAGATTTGAGAGACAAAATGGATGATGGGCTGACTTGAGATGGTAATGGCAGAAATGAGAAAAAGATGGGTCTAGATAGGGTGTAAATGGCAGAATAATTACCAGCTGCCATGGGAATCAGAAAAATACATAAGATTGGGGGTGGGGCTTAAAAAAAAAAAGGGAATGGGAGCAAAATATGGGCAGGGGTTATGGTCTGAAATTGTTGAACTCGATGTTGAGTCCAGAAGTTGTAAAGTTGTAAATAGTGACTTTATTTATTTTGTAGAATGTGAAGCTGAGTGCCGAAATAGTTGCTGGTATGGTTGAAAGGCCCAATTCTTGTTGCAGTTTCCATTCTTTGTTTAGTCTTGTGATAGTAGGATCAACACTTGGATTTGCGATAATGGCTTCAGCTCCAATGAGTTAGAGAGGGAAAATAAATCATGGTTTCTTTATGCAGGTCTGGCTTGAATAACATTGGATTTGTTCGTGATGCTCGCCAGAACACAATAATCTGAGACTTGGGGCGGCAACAGTTTAGATTTAATTGAATGTTCTGAATGGAAAAAGCAGGAGGTTTACTGTAAGGCGAGTCAGTCACAATTTTGCTAATAATTCATGTGTGAAATAATAGAATTTAATTATTTTCCGCCCATTGACGTGTGTTTTCTGTTGAATTTATGTTGCAGGCTTTACAAAACCCAGTTTTTTACCTTTGTTGGACTTCTGTTACACATCCTGCTTGACAATTCAAATGCTTCACCTGGATAACGTCGTCAGTGTTGCTGAGCATCTCAAGATGGAGGAAGTGATCAGCCTGTGTAAACAGATTCAGCTGGAAATGGAGGTTAAGAAAGAAAGCTGTGATGACCAGTCAAGTAAATCAGCCAGCAAAGCCCATGCTTGTACTTCAAAGCAAATAAACTTGTCGACCAGCAAAGCTGCAAATAAAAAGGCCTTTGGGAAAGAATCTGCTCTAATCTCTCAACTCTTTGAACCTCCTATCAAAGCAGGTGATAAGAGCAGTGTACCTGGGGGCAATCAATCACACAGTGTTGATGAAAGAGGAAGCGTCGCCAACAATGACCAGGAAAGATTTAGCTGGCAAGGTTCAGAGAACAGAGATGATTTGCAAGCATTTGACGGTGAAGCCTATTGTGGAGCGATGAGTGATGATGAAAATGTGAAGACTAATGTGGAGAACCAGTATGAACACAGCGCTTCAAATCCAGAAGTAGAAGTAACACTAGGAATGGACTGCATCTCAGCAAACGACTACAACTGCATCCCTGGCATCCTGAAAGGATCGGGAGTGACCAGACCTGCAAAGCAAAAGGTGAGTGATGCTAACTCTTTGATTAAACCAGTGGTGGATGTTGGGTCATTTAAAACACACAGATTCCAGGGCCAAGCCATAGTGAGTGTTAATATTAAAAGTGGTCACTGCCTGTTTTTATGAAGAATTGGAGTCCTTGAAAAGTATAACTTTGCTTTCAAGAATATTTATCGACAATAAATATTCTTCAGGAACTGCTATTTACCTGTTTCTTTTTTGTTAGGCTTATCAAAAGCGGCTGAAGCGATGGAAACATTTGGCCAGCAAGTCACTCACCGAGATAAAGGATGAAAACGTTGACAGTTTTACCTGTAGCGAGTGCGGTGAATCATTCCAGTCAGCGTGGAGCCTACAGAAGCACGCAGAAATGCACAGGAAAACAAAAGGATTTACGTGTGCAGTAAGTCCACACTGAGGATTCTTGCTTTACCCCCTGTAATTTACCAAAATTCCCAGATTCTGGGGAGGTCCCAGCAGATTGGAAAACTGCAAATGTAATGCCCCTATTAAAAAAAAAAGGAGGCAGACAAAAATTAGGAAACTAGACCAGTTAGCCTAACATCTGTGGTTGGGAAAATGTTGGGGTCCATTATTAAAGAAGCAGTCGCAGGACATTTAGAAAAGCATAATTCAGTCAGGCAGAGTCAGCATGGATATATGAAGGGGAAGTCATGTTTGACAAATTTGCTGAAATTCTTTGAGGAAGTAACGAACAGGGTGGATAAAGGGGAACCAGTGGATGTGGTGCATTTGGACTTCCAGAAGGCATTCGATAAGGTGCCACATAAAAGGTTCCTGCACAAGATGAAAGTTCACGGGGTTGGGACTAATAAATTAGCATGGATAGAGCTTTGGCTAACTAACAAAAAACAGAGTCGGGATAAATGGTTCATTGTCTGGTTGGCAACCAGTAACTAGTGGGGTACCGCAGGGATCAGTGCTGGGACCCCAACTATTTACAATCTATAATAATGACTTGGAAGAAGGGACCGAGTGTAGCGTAGCCAAGTTTGCTGATGATGCAAAGATGGGAGGAAAAGCAATGTGTGAGGAGGGCACAAAAAAACCTGATTAAGTGAGTGGGCAAAAATTTGGCAGATGGAGTATAATGTTGGAAAGTGTGATGTTATGAACTTTGGCAGAAAAAAATCGAAGAGCAAGTTATTATTTAAATGGAGAAAGATTGCAAAGTGCTGCAGTACAGCGGGACCTGGGGGTCCTGGTGCATGAAACACAATAGGTTAGTATGCAGGTACAGCAAGTGATCAGGAAGGCCAATGGAATCTTGGCCTTTATTGCAAAGGAGATGGAGTATAAAAGCAGGGGAGTCTTGCTACAGCTATATAAGGTATTGGTGAGGCCACACCTGGAACACTGCCTGCAGTTTTGGTTTCCATATTTAAGAAAGGATATACTTGCTTTGGAGGCAGTTCAGAGAAGGTTCACTAGGTTGATTCCGGAGATGAGGGGGTTGACTTATGAAGAAAGGTTGAGTAGGTTGGGCCTCTACTCATTGGAATTCAGAAGAATGAGAGGTGATTTTATCGAAACGTATAAGATTATGAGGAGGCTTGACAAGGTGGATGCAGAGAGGATGTTTCCACTGATGGGGGAGACTAGAACTAGGGGGCATAATCTCATAATAAGGGACCGCCCATTTAAAACTGAGATGAGGAGGAATTTCTTCTCTGAGGGTTGTAAATCTGTGGAATAGACAGAATAGACAGTTTCTTAACCGATAAGGGGTTATGGGGAGCGGGCAGGAAAGTGGACCTGAGTCCATGATCGGGTCAGCCATGATCGTATTAAATGGCGGAGCAGGCTCAAGAACCATATGGCCTACTCCTGCTCCTATGTCTTATGTTCTTGGTAGCAGTACATTGTGCACAGTTATATATCACCAATCACTAGGGCCAGTGATCTGGCTCAGCCCGACATCCTGCGAACTTCATGTGCAGGAGTTTGCTGCCTGGGAACTGCAATTTTGTATTAACAAAAAGGCACAGAAGCAGCAGCAGTGTCAGTATGGAAACACAAACAATGACTTGCCCCACAGCTCGACCTACTGTGTTAGATTCCTCCTTTCTCTTTGCAGTTGCATACAGTTTTGACACTTGGTATAGCTATTTCAGTGGCTACAGGCTGGCTACTAAATTGCAGACATTTGAAGCCTGCAGAATTATCTATATTTTTTATTAAGTAACAATATCTGCCAGGGTAATGAACATAAGAACATAAGAAATAGGAGCAGGAGTAGGCCATTCGGCCCCTCGAGCCCACTCCACCATTCAATCAGATCATGCCTGATCATCGACCTCAACTGCACTTTCCTACCCGATCGCCATATCACTTGATTCCCCTAATACAAAAAATACAAAAATCTTACCTATCAGCCTTGAATATATTCAGAGACTCAGCATCCACAGCCCTCTGGGGCAGAGAATTCCAAAGATTCACAATCCTCTGAGTGAAGAAATTCCTCCTCATCTCTGTCATAAATGGCCAACCCTTTATCCTGAGATTATGCCCCCTAATTGCCCCCCAGGGGAAACAACCTCTCAGCATATATACCCTGTCAATCTTCACCGATAAGGGAATAAGGGGTTATGGGGAGCAGGCAGGGAAGTGGACCCGAGTCCATGATCGGATCAGCCATGATCGTATTAAATGGCGGAGCAGGCTCGAGGGCCATATAGCCTACTCCTGCTCCTATTTCTTATGTAATCCCCTTCAGAATCTTCTATGTTTCAATGAGATCACCTCTCATTCTTCTAAACTCCAGAGAGTATCGGCCCATTCTACACAATCTCATCATAGGACAGCTCTCTCATCCCAGGAATGGCTGTTCTTGGAAATGATAACTTTTGCGGGGAAGTTAGGCAGTGACTGGAAGCGTGGAGTCAATGAATTACTGCTAGGCAACTCATTGGCCACATCTTTTGTATCAGTAGGCCAGGGTTTGCAGCTGCATGTTCCCAGCCCCAGACTGCTGCAACTCCCTGACTAAGGTCTGTCTTTGGTATGGCAATGACCCCGGGACTGGTTGATATCTCCAGGGTGGGCAGGAATCCCAACCTGCCTCAATTCCACTGACGCAGCTGCCAAGTCGAAAGCCTTGGTCTTTGTGTGTTAATGTTGATTCTTAAAATGTTCTACCCTATTGTACTGTGAGCAATACCCTTTTGAGGTCACCTTTGATAAGTCTACCTCCCATATATCAGTGTTCTTAGAATTTTGCATTTGCTCTTAATGTGACCTAAAGATCGAGTGTGGATTGTTCCTGAGTGCTTCTTTGCCAAACTGATGATTTAATCTTTGAATGTACATTTGCAAGGCTCCTCCCCATCCTACCTGACGTAACATATCACTCACTTAATGTTATCCCCTGGCTGGCACTGCCGTGCATGGGAGTCAAATGTTTTGTCAAATTGATGAAAAATTGTTCTCTCTAAATTGCTAGCAAATGTCAGGATCATGGATTGACAAAAGAATTTTCTGTACGCAGTCAGCTTAAGCATTTGATTTAAACTGGTTGTAAAGAAACTTTCACAAGGTAGGGTTGTGCATGTTGAGATGGCTGCTTCTGTTGAGAAGGGTTTTAGCAGATATTTTATCTCCTCTCCCATTCCTCTTCCTGTGAGAAGCATCTAATTTTCATTTGCCCTTCCTGGCGGCGCAGTCGAGATCAGAAATGTGTCGGGTCTCACTGTGTCACTGATAATGTAAACAATGAATACATTAACTGCTGTCGTTAAAAAATCTTAATGATGCACTTTCACTCCGTTCTGTTTTCAGATCTGCAGTAAGGAGTTTTCTTATACCTCTTCATTGAAGACTCATTTGAAGAGACATGTCCCTGACAGACGCCGGTCCAGCTCTAATTCTGTGAAGCAGAAGCTTATCTGTACCACATGTGGGAAACAAAGCCGCAGCCTCTATGAGCTTGAGATGCATGAGCTGAAGCATGCTGGGGACAGACCACACAAATGCATGGTATAGTTGTATCTTTCTCAAATTACCTTTTGGATAAATTTATGTCATGGCTAGTGAAGCTAACTCCATAACTAACAGCTAGACCATTAGCTACCTCACCTGTGAAGATATTATACACACCGATCTTAAAGGTCTTGCTCATGGTTGCTCAGGTAGTTGGCTCCAGAGTTTGCTTTGCTGTGGTTCTGGGATCCAATTGTTCACTGCCAAACATATGATGGAGGATACCATGTGGTTGTTTTGATCCAATCAAAGTCAGATGGAACATCCAGTTGGATGCAAAGGGGTTTGTTAATGTGATTCGACCAGATGCAGTGATTTGTTATATTTGCAACAGTCGGGCAGAGAACAAATATAGGGAATATTTTGTGATTCCTGTCACAGTTGAAATTGTTTTGTGACAACCTTTTGTAATTTTGATGTTGGATCATTGGAAGCATGATTTTTATTTCTTCACATAAGTGACCTTATCAATTGTTGATATACAGGGTAACGATGTTAAATGAGACTCATTGTGACGTGGTATACTTTCTATTTGAGAGAATAAAATGGAAAGTTTGAGTACCAAGACTGATCTGTAAGAATTGTAGTTCATCCCATCCATCATTTGTGGCAGCATCACACTGTATGATGGGCTCAAAGTTACCCATTTATATGCTATATACTTGACTGATTTTCATTATTTTAAATATATATTTATTCAAAAAAATAAACCCCATTATGACATTTCTTGAAGTGACCACCACTGGTCCTGTATACGCTCATACATGAATTATGCATTTGCAATCAATTATTCAACATGTAAAGGATTATAGGTGTAAACATGTGACGGGGCAACTTGGAAAGTCCCAACACACTGCCATTTCACTGCCTCATTCCATTTTAAAATATGCCACGGCTGAACCAGTTTACAATGATTCTGCTCCCTGAAATTGCACTAATTATTAAGAGATACATTTTAAGCTTACTGTTGCATTGTAATGATTTACTTAAAATGCAGATTCCCAACCAGTTCATGTCATCCTATCCTTGCATCTTCTTTCAGATTATAATACATTTCCTCTTGTTGCCTTCAGTCTCTGAATTGTTAACACTTGTTTCTTGTGTTTCATCTTCAGCACTGAGTTACATTACAAATAAACCAGTCTATCCACTACATACTGCTGTTGTGAAGTTATTTACTACACATAGGATAGCCCACAGTTTGGAGCATGCTACCATGTAATAATAGATCAGACAAATGTGTGCACCATGAAAGTAAAGCAGAATCATACAGCACAGAAGGAGGCCATTCGATCCATCGTGCCTATGCCGGCTCTTTTAAAGCGCTATCCAATTAGTCCCACTCCCCTGCTCTTTCCCCCATAGCCCTGCAGATTTTCCTTCTTCAAATATATATCCAATTCCCTTTTTGAAAGTTACTATTGAATCTGCTTCCACCACCCTTTCAGGCCGTGCATTCCAAATCATAACCATTCTTCTCATTTCCAGAAGTTGGCTTTTCAACCTCACCTAAACCCCAGTGTAGGTTACACCTTTTGCAGCACAATCCAGTCTATGTAATTCTTCATAACTTAGATAGTTAAAAGTTTGTGAGTCATTTTATTCTGGTGCCCTTTGTAGCAAACGGCAACAGATTACAGGCTCTCGCCATTGAGCTACGAGTTAAGCTATATAATATTGGATTGTTAGCGCGAATGTACCCTCCAAGAATCACTCGTCATTCAGGGTCGGTCCATACATCAAAACAGTTTATTACGCCGGCGGGGAGATGAAGCCACTGGTGGGTCCGGGTACCTTTCTCCGCCGAACAAAGGGCTTCATGGATTTTTATATGTTTTACAACAGTTTACTACAGTTACATCTGCCCATTTCGGCCGGACACTATCCAATCATATTGATTATAGATTACATATAGATTCAAATAGACCAATGGAAGTGGTCTCTAAACATTAGGTGACTGCGTGATTGCCTCATGTGTTGCTAAGGGTTATTCATGGTCTTGTGACATGGTCCGGGCCCCCCCTTATCTTACTGTCCTTGGGTGCTGTCTTTGGGCAGTCTCCTTATCTTAGTACAATACGACTCTGTAACAGGACTAACATGAACCAGGACATCTTGTCTGAGGCCTGAAAGCCTGTTGATTAGGGACATCTGCAGAGCTCATGTGTATTGCCGTGTGAGAAACAGCAGTTATCAGTAACTAGGAATGCAGTCTCTTTCTGCTGGCTGAAATCCCTTGGGGCTTTGCTGAACCACGAGCAGCCACCTTCATACATTTTACACACACATTTAATACTATAGTTACATATTTAGTTCTAACATTATGCTACAGGTGCCGTTGCTCATGGGGAAAATCTTTCTCTATAACAGGATGTTGTTTTGCTAAATATTCACAGGGAGCAGTATACCCTATGGTATCTTTTATCTTCTCATCCAGGTGAGGAATGACAATGGTGGGCAATGGAACGTTTAGCCATTTTGCGCATGCATTATTAGCATTAAACACTACTAGATCACGTATAACACAGCCAGATACACAGTACAGTTCCACCGTTTGTCCTTTAACAATATACTTTAACTTTAACCTCAAAACACTTCTGCAGCAGGATGACATTTTTTACTTCCACACCAGCCATCCTTCTACTAGATTAGGGGTATGTTCTGCTTGGGCGCTTGGTGAAGGAACCCTTGATTCACCAGTTTAATTTCACGGAGGCCCCTATAGCCAGCAGACAGAGAGGAAACTTTCATCTCATTATTTTTGGGCTGAATTCAAAATCGTACATGGGAGGTGAACAGACAGTGGTTTTTACCCACTGCACCATGCGGTCCCCAGCACACCCTTCACATATTGTAACCCCTTCCATGGTGTATAGTTGCTGAATTGATCCACCTTGGCACATAGAAACATAGAAAATAGGGGCAGGAGTAGGCTATTCGGCCCTTCGAGCCTGCACCACCATGGCTGATCATTCACCTCAGTACCCCTTTCCTGCTTTCTCTCCATACCCCTTGAACCCTTTAGCCGTACAGGCCATATCTAACTCCCTCTTGAATATATCCAATGAACTGGCATCAACAACACTCTGCGGTAGGGAATTCCACAGGTTAACAACTCTCTGAGCGAAGAAGTTTCTCCTCATCTCAGTCCTAAATGGCTTACCTCTTATCAAGGGGTATGGCGAGAAAGCAGGAATGGGGTACTGAAGTTGAATGTTCAGCCATGAACTCATTGAATGGCGGTGCAGGCTAGAAGGGCCGAATGGCCTACTCCTGCACCTATTTTCTATGTTTCTAATCTTAGACTATGTCCCCTGGTTCTGGACTTCCCCAACATCGGGAACATTCTTCCTGCATCTAACCTGTCCAGTCCCGTCAGAATTTTATACGTTTCTATGAGATCCCCTCTCATCCTTCTAAACTCCAGTGAATACAGGCCCAGTCGATCCAGTCTCTCCTCCTATGTCAGTGAATCAGTCAGGTGAACCTTCGCTGCACTCCCTCAATAGCAAGAACGTCCTTCCTCAGATTAGGAGACCAAAACTGAACACAATATTCCAGGTGAGGCCTCACTAAGACCCTATACAACTGCAGTAAGACCTCCCTGCTCCTATACTCAAATCCCCTAGCTATGAAGGCCAACGTGCCATTTGCCTTCTTCACCGCCTGCTGTACCTGCATGCCAACTTTCAATGATTGTACCATGACACCCAGGTCTCGTTGCACCTTCCCTTTTCCTAATCTGCCGCCATTCAGATAATAATCTGCCTTCGTGTTTTTGTCACCAAAGTGGATAACCTCACATTTATCCACATTATACTGCTTCTGCCATGCGTTTGTCCACTCACCGAACCTGTCCAAGTCATCCTGCAGCCTCTTAGCATCCTCCTCACAGCTCACACAGCCACCCAGCTTAGTGTCATCTACAAACTTGGAGATATCACACCCAATTCCTTCATCTAAATCATTAATGTATATTGTAAATAGCTGGGGTCCCAGCACTGAGCCCTGCAGCACCCCACTAGTCACTGCCTGCCATTCTGAAAAGGACCCGTTTATCCCGACTCTGCTTCCTGTCTGCCAACCAGTTCTCTATCCACGTCAGTACATTACCCCAATACCATGTGCTTTAATTTTGCACACCAATCTCTTGTGTGGGACCTTGTCAAAAGCCTTTTGAAAGTCTAAATACACCACATCCACAGGTTCTCCCTTGTCCACTCTACGAGTTATGTTAGCGTTAGTGTTTTCTCTGAAGAATCACTCAACACTCAGAGTCGGTTCCAACGCCTGGCGGCATTTAATAACGCTCAGCGGGGAGGAAAAACTCAGGACCGTATCCAGGTTTCTCTCCACAGAACAAAGGATTACATGCACCTTTATATGTTTCACAACAGTTACAAAACAGTTTACTACAGCTACACAGCCCATCACGGCTGGACACAAGCCAATCACAACGATTATAGATTACATATAGGTTCTTTTAACCCAATAGAATTCCCCTAGTATCCAGGGAACCATATATTCGGTTATTGTCAGCTTGGGCTGATCGATGACTTTATAGGTTCTCTCCCTAGTTCTTTCATCTGGGAGAAATAATTGGTTTATAACCTTGTTTACAGGAGATGGTTTCCCTCTTATCTTTCTTCTTGGGGAATTAATTGGTTTATGACCTTGTTCACAGGAGATGGTTTCCTTCTTATCTCTGTCTTCCCGCATCCCAGGCATTCCTACAGTGGGCCTCACAGGGTTATTGCTTGGTCATTGAACGTTCAACAGTTCACAGCTTGACTACCTGATTTCCCATCATGCCTGGGCAGCCATTTTATGTGTGTGTCCATTTTAAGCTTATGTGAGTTTTGATATATCTAGCAGGTGCCTAATGCCTAGTATTCTGGTATAATCTAAAGGTGCCTACCTCCTACAACAAGTTACATCCTCAAAAAATTCCAGAAGATTTGTCAAGCATGATTTCCCTTTCATAAATCCATGCTGACTTGGACCGATCCTGTCACGGCTTTCCAAATGCGCTGCTATTTCATCTTTAATAATTGATTCCAACATTTTCCCCACTACTGATGTCAGGCTAACTGGTCTATAATTACGTGTTTTCTCTCTCCTTTCTTAAAAAGTGGTGTTACATTAGCTACCCTCCAGTCCATAGGAACTGATCCAGAGTCGATAGACTGTTGGAAATGACCACTAATGCATCCACTATTTCTCGGGCCACTTCCTTAAGTACTCTGGGATGCAGATTATCAGGCCTCGGGGATTTATCGGCCTTCAATCCCATCAATTTCCCTATCACAATTTCCCGCCTAATAAGGATTTCCTTCAGTTCCTCCTTCTAGACCCTCGGTCCCCTAGTATTTCCGGGAGATTATTTGTGTCTTCCTTCGTGAAGACAGAACCAAAGTATTTGTTTAACTGGTCCGCCATTTCTTTGTTCCCCATTATAAATTCACCTGAATCAGACTGCAAGGGACCTACATTTGTCTTCACTAATCTTTTTTTCTTCACATATCGATAGAAACGTTTGCAGTCAGTTTTTATGTTCCCAGCAAGCTTCCTCTCATACTCTATTTTCCCAATCCTAATTAAACCCTTTGTCCTCCTCTGTTGAATTATAAAATTCTCCCAGTCCTCCGGTTTGCTGCTTTTTCTGGCCAATTTATGTGCCTCTTCCATGGATTTAACACTATCCTTAATTTCCCTTGTTAGTCACGGTTGAGCCACCTTCCCCGTTTTATTTTTTTACTCCAGACAGGGATGTACAATTGTTGAAGTTCATCCATGTGATCTTTAAATGTTTGCCATTGCCTATCCACCATCAACCCTTTAAGTATCACTCACCAGTCTATTCTAGCCAATTCTCGTCTCATACCATCGAAGTTACCTTTCCTTAAGTTCAGGACCCTAGTTTCCGAATTAACTGTGTCACTCTCCATCTTAATAAAGAATTCTACCATATTATGGCCACTCTTCCCCAAGGGGCCTGGCACAACAAGATTGCTAATTAGTCCCTTCTCATTACACATCACCCAGTCTAGATTGGCCAGCTCTCTAGTTGGTTCCTCGACATATTGGTCGAGGAAACCATCCCTAATACACTCCAGGAAATCCTCCTCCACCACATTTCTACCAGTTTGGTTAGCCCAATCAATAGTAGATTAAAGTCGCCCATGATAACTGCTGTACCTTTATTGCACGCATCCCTAATTTCTTGTTTGATGCTGTCCCCAACCTCACTACTACTGTTTGGTGGTCTGTACACAACTCCCACTAGCGTTTTCTGCCCTTTGGTATTCCATAGCTCCACCCATACCGATTCCACATCATCCAAGCTAATGTCCTTCCTGACTATTGCGTTAATTTCCTCTTTAACCAGCAACGCCATCCCACCTCCTTTTCCTTTCTGTCTGTCCTTCCTGAATGTTGAATACCCCTGGATTTTGAGTTCCCAGCCCTGGAGCCATGTCTCCGTGATGCCAATTACATCATATCCGTTAACAGCTATCTGCACAGTTAATTCGTCCACTTTATTACGAATACTCCTCGCATTGAGGCACAGAGCCTTCAGGCTTGTCTTTTTAACACACTTTGCCCCTTTAGAATTTTGCTGTAATGTGGCCATTTTTGCTTTTTGCCTTGGGTTCGTTTCTCTGTCCTCCACTTTTACATTTCTTCTTTCTATCTTCTGCTTCTGCCCCCCCTTCTATTTCCCTTTGTCTCTCTGCTTAGGTTGCCATCCCTCTGCCATATTAGTTTAACCCCTCCCCAACAGCACTAGCAAACACTCCCCCTAGGACATTGGTTCCAATCCTGCCCAGGTGCAGACCATCCGGTTTGTACTGTTCCCATCTCCCCCAGAACAGGTTCCAATGTCCCAGGAATTTGAATCCCTCTCTCCTGCACCACTCCTCAAGCCACGTATTCATCTGAGCTATCCTGCGATTCCTACTCTGACTAGCACGTGGCACTGGTAGCAATCCTGAGATTACTACTTTTGAGGTCCGACTTTTTAATTTAGCTCCTAGCTCCCTAAATTCGTCTCGTAGGACCTCATCCTGTTTTTTACCTATATCGTTGGTACCTATATGCACCACGACAACTGGCTGGCACTGAGGTGGCAGTGGGAGCAATGCCACATGCCATCTTCACTAATGAATAAATTAATGAAATTCAATTGAATTTCAGGACAGAAAATTGTAGGTTGACTGGGATATGAAATTCGCTTTCATTTTTCCAATTTACTTATTAATTTATTCATCCACGGGATGTGGGCATTGCCGGCAAGGCCAGCATTTATTGCCAATCCCTAATTGTCCTCAAGAAGGTGGTGGTGAGCTCCATTTCGGAGGACAGATAATAGTCAACCACATTAGTATGGGTCTGGAGTCACGTATAGGCCAGACCGGGTAAGGATGGCAGATTTCCTTCCCGAAAGGACATCAGTGAACCAGATGTTTTTTTTTAAAGACAATCCATTAGTTTCATGGTCATCATTTGCTGATGCTAGCTTTTTATTCCCGATTTGTTCATTAACTGAATTAAAATTCCCCAGCTGCCGTGTTGAACTCGTGTCTCCGGATCATTTGTTCAGGCCTCTGGATTACTGGTCCAGTGATATATCCGCTATGCTCCCATACCCATTATTGTATTCATCCGAATATTGCAAGTTAACTTAAAAGATTAGAGAGCATAGAATATGTGAGAGAGGTTTTCTTCAATAGTAATTGGCTCATGACGGTGATAATCTCATTATAAATCTCAGAACCTTCCTGGCTGCTTCAACTGCAGATCAAGAAGGTGTATTTTATTTCAGAGGTGTTATAATATATCTGCAATATGATGAGAGAGGTTTTATTAATCTACAAAAATGAATCCAGACAATGTGAGACTACCTTCTAAATGTATTATGATTAGGCCAAGCGATTTTGTTGCAATGTGATGTCCTGTGAATTTCTACACCTGCTGTGTGTTGTGCTGTGCAGTTTGTTGCACAAGTACTAGTTTTGCATAGAATAATCCTGGAGACACATTTATGAGTGAAACGGAGTGATAACAAATGGTCCTAAGTTTGGGCTTTACCTCTTTGGAAAAACAGTTTGAGCATTTGTACTTTGAGCCCATCATACAGTGTGATGCTGCCACAAATGATGGATGGGAAGAACTGCAATTCTTACAGATTAGTCTTGGTACTCAAACTTTCCATTTTATTCTGAAACAAAATTAATTGAGTTAGATATTTTAGCAAAGATTAACTGAAGACTGCGGGTGGTGTAGAATTGTGGCACAGGATGATCAGATGCAGGCTCTAGTCCTTCTGTACAGGGAAAGGAGGCCGAGTGAAGGTTAGGCATTGTCAGCAAGGAAATAGAGGATAACAGAAGACAAGTCAGCCCTGCCCTGTTCTTGTGCACTCTTCTAGCAACCGACTCAAAGAGCACAGTTGACGTTGGCAAAGTGGTCATTTGCTTGCCTGCCAACCAGAGTTGCTGACTGCAAGTGGCTCAGTTCTGGATAAATGCCAGTTTTGATGAACTTATCCATTTGTCGTTGTCATTTCTGAAGGGATGTAGTTCAGGATAAAACCTTCAATAGTTGAATCCAAAAGTATTCATGCAAAAAAAACCCCACTGGTGTATGTGTCTAAAAATGTGACCTTCCAGTAATGGCCTTCCCCTGTGCTACCATTTCTAATGTTGGGGCTCCCACAGCTGAGTCGAGCCCAGATTGCTAAAGGTCACTCTGAACTTTAGTTTAAAAGAAATAACATCATTAACTGTTGGTCACCTCATCGAGATCCTGTAACACCAGAGCTGAAGGATCAACATGTGATCTTCTGACGTCCCATGACTGCCATCTTGCTGCAGGTCAGCATATCCGCTAATCGTACAGCAATTCACTGACCAATTGATGTAAATGTCTTAAAATAGTCACTCACGTCATTTTCCAAGTATCATTTTCAGTTTAATGGCCATTTGGGTTCTGTTGGCTGATAGAAGTAATATCCCACTAATATTTGTATGAAACACACTTACTGGCATATCCTAGAAATGATTCTGATGTTGGATTGATGGTACACTGATTGGTGAGTGATGGGTGACGATCATTATCTTCGCAAAATGGTCAGCCCTTGACTTTACTGTAGAGTTGCTACAAAGTGCATCAAACGTCCTCTCGCACATAGAACTGATGCCGATGTTTTGAATCAATACAATCTGTCGCAGTTGATTAGGTTTCCAAGTATACTCCCAGTGATACCAGTCACAACAACAGCTTGTATTTATATAGCGCCTTTAACGTTGTAAACGTCCCAAGGCAGTTCACAGGAGTGTTATAAGACGAAACAAATACATTTGACACTGAGCCACTTAAGAAGAAATTGCGGCAGATGACCAAAATGTAACCCCCAATTTAACATTTTTCATTAGTGTTGAAATACTTTCTTTGTGATTTCTATTTCTTACATCACAAGTATAATTTTGAAACACCCCAGTCAGATGATCATTTGTGATCCTTTTATAAATGTCATAATTGCAGAGCAATCTCCCTCATGGCCACAAGTTCCAGTGAGTGTCCTGTTTTATTGTGATTTTATAAAGCTGACCAAGCCTTTGGTTTGTGTTGTATCCTTTCGGACATGTGTCGTGCCTCGCCAGCTTCTGACTTCGGCAGCAATTCTGTTGACTAAAGCAACGAGCCTGAAGCTCTTTCTTCCTCTTGTGAGCCGTTGACAAAGGGATGAACATTCTTAATTACTTTGGCAGATCTGCGACAAGTCTTTTGCCTACGTCCACATCTTGAAGCTTCACATGAAATATCACCAAGGTGTAAAGGACTACAGTTGTGAATTGTGTGGAAAAGGATATTTCAATGCCAGTTCATTGTGGTACCACAAACTCACTCACTCAGGTATGTTGTCTAGACTGCGCATTCCCTTTTTGTGGAGTGGGCTCCCAGTTCAGAGATGTTCTTGAACCATATTAACATAGTGCATTAGATAAGTGGTAACTGCTATGGTCAAACTGGTAATTACATCTGGTCTGTATGTAAGCTCTAGTCTAAACTTTCTTTTATAATCAAGTGATGATTATTTTATAAAGAATAAACTTGTATTTATGTAGTGCCTTTCACGACCTCAGGATGTCCCAAAGCATGTCACAGCCACTGCATTGCTTTTGAAGAGCAGTGACAGTTGTTTTGCAAGCAAATGCTGCAGTCACTTTAACGTCTCATCGGAAAGATGGCAGTGTGCTGCACCCCATGAATTAGGAGCAGGAGTAGGCCATTTGGCTGCTCGAGCCTGCTCCGCCATTTAATAAGATCATGGCAGATCTTCTGCCTCAAGTCCACTTGCCCGCACTATCCCCATATCCCTTGATTCCCTTAATATGATGCTTAAGGGGTTGACTGTGGATGGGCAATGGCAGACATTTAGAGACCGCATGGATGAATTACAACAATTGTACATTCCTGTCTGGCGTAAAAATAAAAAAGGGAAGGTGGCTCAACCGTGGCTATCAAGGGAAATCAGGGATAGTATTAAAGCCAAGGAAGTGGCATACAAATTGGCCAGAAATAGCAGCGAACCCGGGGACTGGGAGAAATTTAGAACTCAGCAGAGGAGGACAAAGGGTTTGATTAGGGCAGGGAAAATGGAGTACGAGAAGAAGCTTGCAGGGAACATTAAGGCGGATTGCAAAAGTTTCTATAGGTATGTAAAGAGAAAAAGGTTAGTAAAGACAAACGTAGGTCCCCTGCAGTCAGAATCGGGGGAAGTCATAACGGGGAACAAAAAATGGCAGACCAATTGAACAAGTACTTTGGTTCGGTATTCACTAAGGAGGACACAAACAACCTTCCAGATATAAAAGGGGTCAGAGGGTCTAGTAAGGAGGAGGAACTGAGGGAAATCTTTATTAGTCGGGAAATTGTGTTGGGGAAATTGATGGGATTGAAGGCCGATAAATCCCCAGGGCCTGATGGACTGCATCCCAGAGTACTTAAGGAGGTGGCCTTGGAAATAGTGGATGCATTGACAGTCATTTTCCAACATTCCATTGACTCTGGATCAGTTCCTATCGTGTGGAGGGTAGCCAATGTAACCTCACTTTTTAAAAAAGGAGGGAGAGAGAAAACAGGGAATTATAGACCGGTCAGCCTGACCTCAGTAGTGGGTAAAATGATGGAATCAGTTATTAAGGATTGTCATAGCAGCGCATTTGGAAAATGGTGACATGATAGGTCCAAGTCAGCATGGATTTGTGAAAGGGAAATCATGCTTGACAAATCTTCTGGAATTTTTTGAGGATGTTTCCAGTAAAGTGGACAAAGGAGAACCAGTTGATGTGGTATATTTGGACTTTCAGTAGGCTTTCGACAAGGTCCCACACAAGAGATTAATGTGCAAAGTTAAAGCACATGGGATTGGGGGTAGTGTGCTGACGTGGATTGAGAACTGGTTGTCAGGCAGGAAGCAAAGAATAGGAGTAAATGGGTACTTTTCAGAATGGCAGGCAGTGACTAGTGGGGTACCGCAAGGTTCTGTGCTGGGGCCCCAGCTGTTTACATTGTACATTAATGATTTAGATGAGGGGATTAAATGTAGTATCTCCAAATTTGCGGATGACACTAAGTTGGGTGGCAGTGTGAGCTGCGAGGAAGATGCTATGAGGCTGCAGAGTGACTTGGATAGGTTAGATGAGTGGGCAAATGAATGGCAGATGAAGTATAATGTGGATAAATGTGAGGTTATCCACTTTGGTGGTAAAAACAGAGAGACAGACTATTATCTGAATGGTGACAGATTAGGAAAAGGGAAGGTGCAACGAGACCTGGGTGTCATGGTACATCAGTCATTGAAGGTTGGCATGCAGGTACAGCAGGCGGTTAAGAAAGCAAATGGCATGTTGGCCTTCATAGCGAGGGGATTTGAGTACAGGGGCAGGGAGGTGTTGCTACAGTTGTACAGGGCCTTGGTGAGGCCACACCTGGAGTATTGTGTACAGTTTTGGTCTCCTAACTTGAGGAAGGACATTCTTGCTATTGAGGGAGTGCAGCAAAGAATCACCAGACTGATTCCCGGGATGGTGGGACTGACCTATCAAGAAAGACTGGATCAACTGGGCTTGTATTCACTGGAGTTCCGAAGAATGAGAGGGGACCTCATGGAAACGTTTAAAATTCTGACGGGTTTAGACAGATTAGATGCAGGAAGAATGTTCCCAATGTTGGGGAAGTCCAGAACCAGGGGTCACAGTCTAAGCATAAGGGGTAAGCCATTTAGGACCGAGATGAGGAGAGACTTCTTCACCCAGAGAGTGGTGAACCTGTGGAATTCCCTGCCACAGAAAGTGGTTGGGGCCAATTCACTAAATATATTCAAAAGGGAGTTAGATGAAGTCCTTACTACTCGGGGGATCAAGGGTTATGGCGAGAAAGCAGGAAGGGGGTACTGAAGTTTTATGTTCAGCCATGAACTCATTGAATGGCGGTGCAGGCTAGAAGGGCTGAATGTTTCTATGTTTCTATATTCAAAAATCTATCGATCTCTGTCTTGAATATACTCAGCGATTTAGCCTCCACAGCCCTTTGGGGTAGAGAATTCCAAAGATTTACCACGCTCTGAGTAAAGAAATTTCTCCTCATCTCAGTCCTAAATGGCCTATCCCTTATTCTGAGACAGTAACCCCTGGTTCTAGACTCCCCAGCCAAGGGAAACATCCTCCCTGCATCTATCATGTCAAGCCCTGTAAGAATTTTATATGTTTCAATGAGATCACCTCTCATTCTTTTAAACTAATATAGGCCTAGTCTACTCAATCTCTCCTCATAGGACAATCCCCACCCCATCTCAGCAATCAGTCGGGTGAACCTTAGTTGCACTTCCCTGATGATCAGTCTAAAATATGTGCTTGAGTCCAGGAGTGGGACTTGAACCCACAACCTTCTGACTCGGAGGCAAAAATGCTACCAATTGAGTAAGCTGATACTGGCTTTTCAGTCTATTGTTTAAATTCATATCTCATGTTAAAGTGTATATTTACAGTTTTGTCTGTTCTCTTTTTGGATAGATGAACTGCAGTATTGCTGTATTCTCTGTGGAAAGAGATTTAAAACGCCTTCAGGTTATAATCGTCATAAGAAAAAACATCACTTTTCACAAGAGAAGTTCTCCTATAATCAGTTGAGTATTGTTTTCAATACTGTAGGACTGTATATCCTTAAAGCGCGCATGTCCTTAAAACCTGTTTTGTTTTCTGTTCTTTTTTAAGCCATTTAGGAAAAAGACAGTGGGATTGCTGTTAATTTCTTGTCTAGCAGCCAGCCAGTGTTCACTTCTCAAGTCTTTTGCCTAATTTTGTATTGGCAAGGATGAAAGTGTTTTGTAATTAGTAAGAGTATGTTTCTGGCATCGTATGCTAACTGCGAATTCACTGAATGAAAGCCTTTCCAGTTAATGCCGGTGTCGGCCCCCTTGGCAGCCGATCAGAGGAATATGTCAATGCAATCATCTGAACGCTAGACATTGAGGAATTGCCAGAGTGCAAATATTGACTAGCTCCCAGCTGCTGCCGTTGAGGTGTTGGCTAGTTGAGTTGAGTTGTGCCGAACCCAGCAGGAGCAGCGTCCGGGCCCAGCGGGGGGGCTGAGATCCGGGCCCAGCCGGTGGAGGGGTGGCGGCATTCGAGCCCAGCGGGGGAGGGGCGGCGTTCGAGCCCAGCGAGGGGTGGGGGGGGGGGGGCGGTGAAGCATTTAACAGCGGCATGGCCGTGGCCCAGGAGCAGCGCAGCATTTAACAGCAGCGGGGTCAGGAGGCCCAGGTGAAGCGCAACAGAGCTTGGTCTCCAGTTGTCTTGGTCAATCCTCGCCACTGGACCAAGACCTAGCTCTGTGAAGCCCGTGTGGTGGCTGGTGTGCAACAGTCACCACATGTTTAAAAAAATCCACGCACAAGCATCTTCCACCCTTTAAGATGTAACTCATTGTAACACCTGTGAGCCCATCATTTTTTGATGTGAAGAGCATCATCCTCGTCATGAGGGACTGCCTAGTATGTGGCTCGTGAGCATGCCGAGGTGTTTCCATGAGAAAAGCAGCGGTGACTTCAGATGCAACATACTCAACGGGGGGAAAAAAAGGTGCAATTTTGAGTCCAGTGCTGGGAAATGGAATACTTCCCACTCGTGGCAATTATTGGCAGCAAGAAGAACTCCCAGGTTGGGTTTGGACCAGATACAGAGCAACCCTCCCTGTCCTACCTAACAACCCCTATTGCACTGATGTGAGTTTTGCATTTCTGAGCCAGCCTCCTTTCAAGATCACAGTGAGATATTGGTAATTAAACCAAGCGACGAGCAGGCTTTTTTTGGCTGGGGCTGAGAAGTGGATTGTGACAGTTTAAATGAACTTCATTTCGGACCATTCAAGCTGGCAGAAAGGGGAGACTTTTAGTCTGGGCTGGGTTGGATCCAAGTACTTGAGGTGAAATGGGAATGCATTAACCTAGTCCTCCTTGAGTCACTAATTTATTTACAGCTCTATTAGAAGATAATACTTGCATTCATCCTCACTCACAGCAAATTTCTTATTTAAACTTCTTTTTGAAAGATGAAACATAGAACTTATACATTTGCTTATTAAATAGATCATTCTGCTCACAGTGTAGAATGTATTTATATAGCGCCTTTAAAGTAATAAAACGTCCCGAGGTGCTTCGCAGGTATATTATGTGATAAAACAATTTGGAACTGAGCCGCATAAATAGAAATCAGGGCAGGTGACCAAAAGCTTGGTCAAAAAGGTAGGTTTTGAGGAATGTCTTGAAGGAGGAAAGTGAGGTAGAGAGGCAGAGAGGTTTAGGTATGGAGTTCCAGGGCCTGGGTAACAGAAGGCACGGCCACCAATGGTTGAGCGATTATAATCAGGGATGCTAAGGAGCGCAGACATCTCGGCGGGGGGATTGTGGGGCTGGAGGAGATTACAGAGATAGGGAGGGACGGAGGCCATGGAGGGATTTGAAAATAAGGATGAGAATTTTGAAATCAAGGCGTTGCTTAACTGGGAGCCAATGTTGGTGGGTGAGTGGGACTTGGTGCGAGTTAGGACACGGGCCGGCGAGTTTTGGATCACCTCTAGTTTATGTAGGGTAGAATGTGGGAGGCCAGCCAGGAGTACGTTGGAATAGTCAAGTCGAGAGGTAACAAAGGCATGAATGAGGGGGTCTTCTGTTATCTGTATTGCCAACTGTGATTGGTTATTTTGTAATCAATAATATTGCAGATCCATCTTATTCTCTCATTACTTAGTCCATTGGCTCCACTGTTCCTGCACACTGTAGCAGGATGTGATTTGTGCCTGTGATTGCTCTCACTGAGCAACACTGATCTAATGACGGTCGCTTCCTGCTGACTCTGTTACATACGTCAATTGAACACCTCCTTTCTTGGCTTTGTGACTCGATATGGTAAAGCTCACTCGGGAGAAAAACAGATGTTCCAACAGGTAGGAGAAGTCGACATGCTCCTTTCTCCCCTCACTTCTCCCATTGTTGGTGTTTCCCAGCCTACAATCTGTTTGGGAGTAGGCGGCTGCTAATTCGGTCAACCCGCACAGCCCAACCAAGACCCTCTCCCCGAATGCCCCTCTCACTTTCTCTGCTGCCTGCTCCCCGAAGGAGTTGGCCGACCGCCACTTGGCACCTTGCTGCAGTTGAGATGGGAGACGACACGGAGTGGAGTTAACCCTCAGCTCCATAATAGAGCACATTAGTGCAGTCCCACTCCACCCCCTGTCAAGACAAGCTTAACAGATCACACGTCATGCAGACTGGAAACTCCTAGGTTTGATTCCCAGCCTGTGCTGATTTAGCTGGGGCAGTAGTTGGAGCACTACATAGACAATATCAATAATGTATAAATTCATGTAAGAACATAAGAAATAGGAATAGGCCATCTAGCCCCTCGAGCCTGCTCCGCCATTCAACAAGATCATGGCTGATCTGGCCGTGGACTCAGCTCCACTTACCCGTCCGCTCCCCGTAACCCTTAATTCCCTTATTGGTTAAAAATCTATCTATCTGTGATTTGAATACATTAAATGAGCTAGCCTCAACTGCTTCCTTGGGCAGAGAATTCCACAGATTCACAACCATCTGAGAGAAGAAATTCCTTCTCAACTCGGCTTTAAGTTGGCTCCCCGTATTTTGAGGCTGTGCCCCCTAGTTCTAGTCTCCCCGACCAGTGGAAACAACCTCTCTGCCTCCATCTTGTCTATCCCTTTCATTATTTTAAATGTTTCTATAAGATCACCGCTCATCCTTCTGAACTCCAACGAGTAAAGACCCAGTCTACTCAATCTATCATCATAAGGTAACCCTCTCATCTCCGGAATCAGCCTAGTGAATCGTCTCTGTAAGGTGCAGACCAAAACTGCACGCAGTACTCCAGGTGCGGCCTCACCAATACCCTATACAGTTGCAGCAGGACCTCCCTGCTTTTGTACTCCATCCCTCTCGCAATGAAGGCCAACATTCCATTCGCCTTCCTGATTACCTGCTGCACCTGCAAACTAACTTTTTGGGATTCATGCACAAGGACCCCCAGGTCCCTCTGCACCGCAGCATGTTGTAATTTCTCCCCATTCAAATAATATTCCCTTTTACTGTTTTTTTTTCCAAGGTGGGTGACCTCACATTTTTCGACATTGTATTCCATCTGCCAAACCTTAGCCCATTCGCTTAACCTATCTAAATCTCTTTACAGCCTTTCTGTCCTCTACACAACCCGCTTTCCCATTAATCTTTGTGTCATCTGCAAATTTTGTTACACTACACTCTGTCCCCTCTTCCAGGTCATCTATGTATATTGTAAACAGTTGTGGTCCCAGCACCGATCCCTGTGGCACACCACTAACCATTGATTTCCAACCCGAAAAGGACCCATTTATCCCGACTCTCTGCTTTCTGTTAGCCAGCCAATTCTCTATCCATGCTAATACATTTCCTCTGACTCCGCGTACCTTTATCTTCTGCAGTAACCTTTTGTGTGGCACCTTATCGAATGCCTTTTGGAAATCTAAATACACCACATCCATCAGTACACCTCTGTCCACCATGCTCGTTATATCCTCAAAGAATTCCAGTAAATTAGTTAAACATGATTTCCCCATCATGAATCCATGTTGCGTCTGCTTGATTGCACTATTCCTATCTAGATGTCCCGCTATTTCTTCCTTAATGATAGCTTCAAGCATTTTACCCACTACAGATGTTAAACTGTAAGGATAAGATAGATAAGCACATAAGAGAGAAAGGAATAGAAGGATATGCTGATAGGGTTAGATGAAGAGGGGTGGGTGGAGGCTCGTGTGGCGTATAAACACCGGCACGGCCCGGTTGGGCCGAATGGTCTGTTTCTATGCTGTACGTTCTATGTAACTACTATAAGCTAGGGGGGGGGGGGGGGGGGAGAAATCAATCAGAATTTTTGCTCCTGATCACCATCCAGTGTCTTCTTCTGGAAAGTGTACATTTATAGACATTGGGTGAAGCTCCAGGCAGTTGAATAGCCCCTCGGCATATATGAATAATGGCCTCTTGGGTGCCTGGTACAAGACTCGAGGGAGAGACAGTGCCTTCTGATTGGGAAAAGAAACTTGGGACTAGACTTTCCACTTCACATCGCCCATCTATGGCCCAAAACTGACCTCTATCGCCCATTTTGAGCAGAAAGTGGAAACTAGGCGCAAAACATCGCCGGAAAAACAGGTGCCTAAGTTTCCACTTTGATCGCCAAGATGATCACCCAAATAATTGCCCACACAAGGCCCATCCCAAGTTTCGGCACCTAGCATGCACTTTGCTGGGCTGATGCAAGGTCCAAAAGAGTGCTGAGAAATAGCTGCTTTTAAGAGAAGGAAATGGGTACTACGGACGCCATTTTGAAGATCGGAGGAAGGGTGGAGGCTTAGTTGTGAGTTATTTAGAGAGTTCATTTAAAGATAATTGTACTCAGAATATTGGAACAGGGAATATAAAGAGGTATTTTTGGTAAATAAGTTTTATATATTGAAATTATTTTGTAAATAGCTTTTACAAAGTTAAATTATTTACTGATATTGTTGGGGCCTATCAAACTGACTGTTATACAATGTAGAGACTGCAGAGTACAGTGATTAGAGAGTATAGAGTAGAGAGATTATCAAAATTAGTGAAAGTAATTATTGATAGTGATATGGGGCCTATGCTTTCCCTGCCTTTAATTGCAACTGCTCACACACTGATTACTGAAAAGATCAATTGAAGAGGTGGCACAGAATTGCGTAGACATAGACGAAGACAGGGGAGGAGATCGTATAACCAACGAAGGTACTTGGAAAAGCAATCTTACCTGAACTTGTCTGAAAATGCACTGTCCGTTGAGGTGAAGGTTACTGCAGCCCTAGCCTTCTACGCATCAGGATCTTTTCAGGCTTCAGCTGGTGACATCTGCCATATCTCTCAGCACGCCACACACTGCTGCATTCGACAGGTGACTGAAGCCCTTTACGCTCGCAGGATGGACTTCATAAGCTTCCCAATGACCAGGGAGGCATAGACCGAGAGGGCTTTGGGTTTCTCGAGAATAGCAGACTTCCCCAAGGTGCAGGGAGCAATAGACTGCACGCACATTGCCCTGAAAGCACCCTTAAAGAACGCGGAGGTGTCTTGTAACAGAAAGGGGTTCCACTCCCTAAATGTGCAGCTTGTTGTCGACCACAATCTTAACAGTGAATGCTACATTTCCTGGCAGGATCCATGATGCGCACATCTTGCGTGAAAGTGCTATCCCTGACCTGTTTGTCAATCAGCCAGAAGGTCACAGTTGGATGCTGGGGGAATAAAGGATATGGCCTTGCCAGTTGGCTGATGACCCCTGTGCGTAATCCTGTCACTGAAGCACAGAAACGGTATAATGAAAGTCACATAGCGACTCGCAACATCGTTGAAAAGACAATTGAAGTCCTAAAGCAGCGCTTCAGGTGCCTGGATCATTCTGGAGGCAGCCTACCGTACCACCTTGACCAGGTCGCAGAGTTTATTGTGGTGTGTTGCATGCTGCATAACCTAGCTTTCAGAAGAGGACAAGTAATGCTAGATTGGACTGCAGAACCACCTCCAGAAGGAGGGGAGACAAGAACCAGTCGGCGAGGAGGAAGAGGACGCAGGTGAGGACATAGGGGAGCGCAATCAGCCTGGCGATCTAGCACCGGGAACACCACTCCTCCCCTCCCAAAGACCAGTAGCCAGGGGCAGTTACACAGCTGCTAAGCTTTTGGTCAGCAGCTAATTAATGAACGCTTTGCATGAACTATCATTGTGGATTTTCAAATGTTCATTTACAGTTATGGTTAATCAAAAATTTCATTTGCGTGGGGTTCTCATTGTTGTCTTGCCTGTACTGGCCTATCATCAGCAATAATGGTTACTTTAAGTAAAGTTTAAGGAAAGCACTGCTATATTAAGAGAATAAACAAATAAGGATGAACAACTGTAAATTTGTTAACTAATGTAACTAAGATAGAAGTCACCAAAAAATTTGTTGAATTCAAAAAGGTTTTTATTAACAAAATATGAAACTAATTTTAATAAACTAACACCCTCCCTCCACCTACCACCCACCCCCCAACCCACCCTTCCCTTCAAATCCCAACTAATTAAACACAACGATAACAATAACAATTAACATCAAGACAACTATAACGATAACAATTTACAATAACTATTCAAAAAATTAAACAAGTAAACATTGGTAAACAAACCCCCCCACCCTACCTGCAGCCACGTTTCCCTCCAGGTCCTTTCCCGCCCAGTGTTTTTACCCCACCCGCCCGTTTTGGTCTACGCTAACCGACACCAAGACATTGTGCAGTGTGGGACGGCAAGACTTCCTGCCATGGTGGAGGTGAAGGAGAGGAAGTTAAAGCCTGAGGCTTGACTTCAGAGTCCGGAGGAACGGTGTGCTCGGGGTCTCGCGAGCTGACACGACACCTTGGGGTGCAGCGCCGTGTGCAGCCAGCAGCGCATGCCGAAGGACATTGGTTGCGGCAGTCTGCTCACGAACTGTGCTGTCTGTGACTGCGCGGAAGACCAGTTGGAGAAGTTCGTGCTGGACTCGCTCCAGGTTGCGGAGAACTGGTTCCAGTTTGTGGAGAAACCCGCGAAACCCTGGATAAGGTCGCGACCGATTGCGACCGTCTCGCTGCACAGGGATAGCAAGCTCTCCGTTTTGCCCTCCATGGTAAGCCCTCCGTGGGATCGGCGTTGGCAAAATTTGACGCCTTGGCGTCACCACCTGTACACCGCTTGGTCCCGGTGCCTCTTCCATCTCAATTGAGATGGCCGCAGGTTGCTCCCCCCCCCCCCCCCCCCCACAAAAACAAGGTCATCCTCCTCCAACGCCTCCTCCTCCAAAGCCTCCTTCACCTCCTGCTCTTCCTCCACAGTTCGCGTCCTGTCCCTCCTGCACACTCGTCGATGTCTCTCGTTCAGATTCCACCAACACTTGCCCTTAAAGATACAAATGACATTTCTAAACATTTATAA
The DNA here is from genome assembly GCF_044704955.1 of Pristiophorus japonicus. NCBI lineage: Eukaryota > Metazoa > Chordata > Chondrichthyes > Pristiophoridae > Pristiophorus > Pristiophorus japonicus. The sequence continues at coordinate 24,350,967 of NC_091992.1, forward strand.
AACATTTAAATACAACTTAATAGGAAATTAATGGTGCTCATTATTATTAAACATACATATCAATACATAACACTTTTTCAGTAACCCAATACATATGACTAATTTTCAATACCCCATATGCACAATGGTTCAACAGGGCTGACATGACCTCATTCGTGAATCATGAATACCACAAAAATCATAAAGCATTATCATTGAAGAACATTACAAGAGTATGTAAGATATTTTAAAGATGTATTTGATAATGTTTGATACATTGCACAGTTCCCATTACTCACGAGACTCAAGGGTGGGTTCAGCCACACCACTGGTTGTGACCGAACGGCTGTCAGGCCCCACTAGGGCCACCGCAAGCTCCTCATATTCACTCAGAGTTTGAAGCTGAGCTGAGCCACCGCCTGACCTCCTTTGCTCGGCCCTATTTAGTGACATCTTCTTCTGTAAATGATAACATTGCATGGCTTAAGCTAATTGACTTGGTAATAAACATTTCAGATTGAATGTTCGATTAGAACCTTGCATTGATTGTGAAAAATATGAACAATATTGCACAATATAAACTTCAACTTAGTCTTATGATGCATAAATTAATTCATAATTTAATTAATACTATAACGAAATGACATTGAATATTGCAATTTAAATTTCCAAAATCAGTTAAATATAAAATATGTATAATTTTAAATATAAAATGCAACTTACTCTGGGAGCGTGCAGCAAGCTGTTCCATCTTTTGCGGCACTGATCCGGAATCCGCACTTCGTTGGACGTTGATGTTGTCGGCAATCTCTGCCCATATGCGATGGTATGCACGGGGTGGAGGTTTCCCCTGCCCACCCCGTGTTAAGTCCGCTCACCAGCCAGAGCCTCGTTCGCCTCCTCGCTGAAGGGCTTAGCCCTTTTACGGTCCAATTCGGCCTCCATAATGTTACTTAGTAAAATTATTATTTTACACAGTATTTATATTTTTATATTAAAGGGTTACGATAATTTGATGTGGTAAGTAATAATTTGCAAACAGATATTATTTCAAAAATTAAATAAAATAGGATCATCTACACAGACACAAGCTTAACAGATATTCGCAAGACTTTTCCTCTATCTCTCTCTTCTCTGAGCCTCCCTCTGCTTCTGAGCATGTGTGATGACCCCTGACCTCTCTCAACACGGCAAAAAAAAAAGCACACGCGCACACTACCGTTGCTAGGAAAGCTTTTTTTTCACTTCAGTTTTAGATGCGATCGCCCAAAAATCACATCGCCCATTTGACATTGCCGGGGTAAGGTCAAGTGGAAAATCGCCCAAAAAAAAATTGGCGCTGTACCGGCGATCAGCAAGGCCGAGACGTCCCACATCGCTGGAACATCACCCATTTTTTGGGGCGATGGCCCCCTAGTGGAAAGTCTAGCCCTAAATCTCCCATGGCATTGCAGGAGGGGAGTCGAGACCTAGTGTCAGGTGAACTGGCGTTAGAGGTCAAGGATAATTGGATCAGATGTAACTCAGTCCACATTTTAAAATCATACAGTCTGCCTTCATTTTTAAATAATACGTTGATTTTATATTATTGTATAGTTAAATAGCAAAACTTTCAGCATTTTGGGAAGTAGAGTTGGAACATTGCTGTTTCTCTGCAGTACTGGCTGGGGACCCGGAAGACATTAAACCAAGACACTGCAGTATCTTCACTGATGAGAGGATGTAAATACAACCTGACAAGTTTACGTGGCAGTTTCTATTAGAACTACGGACATAGGAATTTATGATGGAAAAGATTTACAAAAATGTGACAACAGGAAATACATGCAGATGTAAGAATCTTTAATGTATTAACAATATATCATTAAACTGGGCACAAAGTGCATTTAAAACATATTGTTGAAGAGTGTTATTAATTGACACTGTGCTCAAATTAAGTGCATTATTTGAAACTGGTAGCATTGTGGCACTGTAATTTAGTGCGCTATTGAACTGTGATGAGGCTGTAAATAGGAGATGGATACATGCCACAAATTGCTGATTTTTGGTTGTGCTTCTGATGAAGGGAGTCAGACTCTCTCTCACTGTAGGAGGGAATGAGAGGTCACGTCACCCAGGCTGGCATTATGGGTAGACACGGAAAGGTCCAGGGAGGAGATCTCAAGAGTGGAGAGAAAGCTTAAGATTCGTGATCTTGTGCAGTGGCAGGTAGCATTGACCATTACAACAACAACTTGCCTGTTTTGCTTAGGTGCGATACATGTGGCAAGGTGTTTTGTGACTGCAAACAGACAGGAAGAGCACATTGCGAAGACAGGCTGCGAATCAGTCGAGCTGTAGAGCACACGTGTGAGCATTGTGACCAGATATTCCACCAGATCGACGATTATCGGAAACACATGACTCAACACACAGGTACCATTGGAGTCTAAGACGAAGTAACATTTCCATCACTACAAAAGCAAAATACTGCAGATCCTGGAATCTGAAATTAAAGCAGAAAATGCTGGAAATCTCAGCGGGTCAGGCAGCATCTGCGGAGAGAGAAACAGAGTTAATATTTCGGGTCTGTGACCTTTCTTCAGAACTGCAGTTCTGACGAACGGTCATCAACCTGAAACGTTAACTCTGTTTCTCTCCACAGATGCTGCCTGACCCGCTGAGATTTCCAGCATTTTCTGTTTTTATAACATTTCCATCTCTTGGTGTTCACTTGTGTTATCAACCAAAATGAAATGTAGTTTGTGCATAGATTTAAAAAAAAATCTCTCACCTTCTGAGCTGTAAAGTGATGTTATGCTAACCTGTGCTGATTTTGCAAAATAAGAATTTGTAACATTCTGATCTGTAAGCTGTCTTGACTTGTCAAAGTCAGGTCCTCTGCTGGGAGTCTGACTTTGACGTAGCCCTACTGTGCTGCTCTCTCAAATTTGCTGTCAGATACACTGGTTTGTACTTAAATCTCATTCTTGATAGTTGACCCTTTGACAGAGTGTGTTGTCTTTTCTGTGCTCATTTTGACACAGGCCTCAAACCGTTCCAGTGCTTGACCTGTGGCTTGTCCTGGGCCGACCCGCGCTCGCTGCGGCATCACATTCGTGAGCACACCGGGGAAAAGCCGTACATCTGTTCCGTCTGTCTGGACCCTCACATCGACGCACGGAGCTTGCGGCTGCACATGAAAAAGTTCCACGGAAACGCCGTTCCAAAGCGTATTGCACTTAAAAAGGAGCCACTGCCACTACACAAATACTCAACACACCTGACCCATGACATGTTTGCGTCGCCAGGAACAGATCAGAAGTAGGAAGGCCGACGATCTCCATAAACGAGATGAAGCAATAGGGTGATACTGTGAGACAATGCAAAGCAGTTTCCAGCCAGAGCTATTTATAATGAGCACTGTAGAAATCTTCCCATCCTGGCTAATCGAATTTTCCAAATTTGTTGAATCGGCCAAGTGCTGCCTGTTTCAGGCAGTGAAATATCTGCAGGATCGCTTGGAAAGCAAGTGTGGATGTGTCTCGCATAAAGTTTCAACAGTTTTTTAAAGCCTTGTGGGGGGAGAAAGAACTTTTTCTATGAAACAAAGTTTTTGACATATATGTCTTAATAAAATGATACTTTGTAAAAAAAAAAAAATCAACTTTTGAGTATTATAAAACTGAGAACTTGTACAGACATGGTAAATATAGTTAGAAACTTCAGAGGGGGTCACTACTCCACTCCACCCCTAACCATACACAATACAAATCCAAGATTTATTAATTGAAAAAGTACTGAGAGGGAACAAGGTACAGTTGTTACAATTTTTGAAGTAATATACATGAAAGGGAAACTGCTGTCATTTTATATTTTTGATTTTGTTGCCCTGGAAACATTCATTGTTTTTAACCTGCCACTTTATAGATCGGATGTGATTTATTCTATTAGGAAATTATGTTCCACACATGGTTACCTTTTAAGGATTCTTACATTTTGTTTCATAATTGTGATTGGCCCTCGAGCATTGCTTTACTGCCGTATACAGCCTGTTAGTACAGTTGAGTTAAGAAACAAACAAAGTTCTGACTTTCCATTGAGATGGACACCGCTTGGTAGGTGATTTATAACTGCAGGTTTTGAGCTCTGCCATGAGCAGTTGGAGCCAGTTTTGATTTGGCTGTTTTTATGTATTCTTTGAAATGGATGCTGCAAAGCCCAGTGAAACTTGTCCTGATTCAAACAGAAATCGTGTCTGGGCAATGTCAGCGTTTGGGCTGATGGCCAGAGTTAGAAAGGAATGCTGTTCTGGTACACTGCCAGGGACTACTGCAGGCACTCGAAGGGAACTATATTCCTCAGCAGTTTGAGAGAGGTTAAAGTATTTCTTTTCAGATGCTAAGCAGGATTTATTTTTTAATTAGGAATTTTTTGACTCGTCCCCCTGGATGTACCATGTACGGACTTCCTCACCTGTCAAACTTTGTGCATCTCAATTTTAAGGGTTGCTTCAACAAGATTGAACATCGTTAGATCTTGTACTTCAACCCGTGAAAATGGCAGAATGAAGGTGCTGCTAAAAAGATAAAGTATACTATATTTAAAATTATTTTCCAGGAACTTTGACATTTTAATCTTAATTTTGAAAGTATTTGCAAACTCTGGAATTTAGATTTACGGTATGAATTGCTACTGAGTTACATTGGCAGGTCTTCCAAAAACAGAAGTCAAAAAGCTTGGTCGGCCCTGATCAGTCTCGCTAAAATTCACTTCTGGAATCTAGCACTGTGTCCCAGTGATGGTAGAACTGCTCATGTGATGAGCATATTGTGTTTCTGTTTGCTGCTGGGTGGAAACTGTACTACAGTATAGTCCGTCTGAAAACAGTGCATATCTGTGAAATCTGTTGTTAAATGAGACGATTATAGATTGTGTACATCTCACACTAAAAATATGTACAGGAATGCAGTAGGTACTGAAACAAGTGCTGTTGACATCAAGCTGTGTTAAAATTGTGGCCAATGTGACCAAGTAAAACACTGTCCCTTTATTTTAGCGTTACCTCTCTATTCCCTCCTCCACCTGTCGCGCTCTCCCCTCATCCCCATTGACCACACAGGCCATTAAACATGTTCTTGTACATAGCCATATTCAGTAGTGTTACTGTTTTTAGTCTGTGTGTGATTTTGTAAAATTTTTTCTACAGTTATTAAAAGATAAAAGCATACTTTCTATACATTTATTAGCACTGGAATATAAACTGAGTGTTAGCTCAAGTGACTTATTTACACAAGCTTTTCTCCAGTCCTGACCCATATTTATCCCTCAACATAACAAAAATACAGATTATCTGGTCATCACGTTGCTGTTTGTGGGAGCTTGCTTGTGCGCAAATTGGCTGCCACCTTTCCTAAATTACAACAGTGACTACTCCAAAATTACTTCATTGGCTGTAAAGTGCTTTGAGACACCCGGTGGTCATGAAGGCACTATAGAAATCCAAGTCTTTCAGTCCTCTGCAATATTTGCATGGTGACTTCAAGGTAAATGATCACCGTTTGTTTATCCTGATGTAACTCAATGCATTTAGATCATTTTTGTCACTGCAGTTTCAGTGCTCAGAATATGTGTCTGTCTGTTGTTCAATTCTATTCCTCTAGAAATGAATCCCAGTGGCATTTTTTAAGACTTTGTTAACTTGCGTTACTACTTTTAATGATTTGTGAATTTATATCCCTAGACCTCTTTGCTTCTCTACCTCATTTAGACTCCTCTTTGTAAGGAATATATGACCTCCTTATTCCTCCGACTAAAACGCACCACCTCACCTTTGCCTATATTGAAATTCATTTGCCATTTACTCGCCCATTCTGCAAGTTTATTAATGCCTTGTACTTTGCCGCAGCCTCCCTCCAGTATTAACAAAAAAAAACCTTTTGGTGGCATCTGCAGATTTTGAAATTGTGCTTCCAATTCCCAAGCCCAAATCATTTATGTAAATGGTGAACAGTAGCGGGTCCAGCATCGATCCTTGTGGAACATCACTTCCCACCTTCCGCAATCTGAGCAGCTACCTTTAACCCCAACTCTCTCTCCTGTTTCTGTAGCCAGCTTGCTATCCATTCTGCTGCTTCTCCCCTGACTCCGCATGTTTTGACGTTAGTCATGAGATTACCTTATCAAATAACTGATGGACACATGTGTAGCTTTGAAATGGAGTCATCTTTCAACTGAGCCAAAAACAAAGTAATCTTGATGGGCTATAAGTAAACATAATAAAGATTTCAAGTGAGACTGTTTTTAATTAGTGTAAGGCGGGAGAGTGTTAATCACAAAGTGTACTGGAGAGTTTACAAATAATGTGTATTTTGAACTTTTTTTCCCTACCTAGAGATTATGACAAAAGGGAAAATCCTTTATATTTCAAAATAAAAGTGTGACACTGCAATACGATGTTAATTGTATCAGTGTGATCTGTTTGCACAGATTTATCAAAGGCACTACTTGCTCCTGTAAGCAGACCCCACTTCTCGTACAATTAGCCCATACTGCCTAATATCCATTTATATAATAGCGTAACCTGGGGGAGGAGGCTGGTACAATGAGATCCCCTTGTTTAACGAACTGAATATTGTGATCTTCAAAAGAGTCATCTCCAATCTGCAATTGGAGTACTTCTCCAACCTTCCAGAAGGTGGCGCTGATAAGTGCTCTGAGGAGATGAAGTCAGTGTAAAACAAAAAAATGGTTTACATTGCAGAATACACGAGTAAACAAATTTTTAACTTTCTACTATAAAACTCTTCCTCTAACTTACAAAGCAGGCTATGCTATATTGAATAGTAATTGAACTAAGATCGGGCCAGGGAGAATCGCTTGTGTGAATTATTAATTTGAATGAAATGCAGCTCGAGCTTCGGCTCAAGTTCTATTAGTATTATTGATTTAAAACTAATGCCTGACTGTAAAATACTCCTGGACCTTCCAGACATGGCCAGTTAGCTGTCTCTCTGTTTCTTTCCCTCCCACATTTTCATTTTTAACTTCCTTTGCATCACACATGATTCCCAGGTAGAGTCTTATTTTTAAAGAAGTTATAAGGTAGAATTCCTTCACAATTGCAGCCCAATATCAATCCTGCTATATGAAAAAAAGGGCTTTCCCTCTTTGTGCTTGGTCTCTTTAACCTCCATTTTACACCACCTCCTGACAGTTGAGCTGCGATCCAGAACTCAACAGGATGGCAAATCAAGGGCGTGAATCCACTGCACCACAGGGAAGTATGCTGATAATTCAACACCAGCCTTCCTATCCATGAATAGTGGGGGAAAGACTTGGATTTATATAGCACATTTCTCGACCACTGGACATCCCAAAGCGCTTTACAGCCAATGAAGTACTTTTGGAGTGTATTCATTGTTGTAATGTGGGAAACGCCGTAGCCAACTTGTGCACAGTATGCTCCCACAAACAGCAATTTGATAATGACCAGATAATCTGTTTTTGTTATGTTGATTGAGGGATAAATATTGGTCAGGACACCGGGGATAACTCCCCTGCTCTTCTTCGAAATAGTGCCATGGGATCTTTTACATCCACCTGAGTGCGCAGACGAGACCTCGTTTTAACATCTCATCCGAAAGACGGCACCTCAGATAGTGCAGGATTCCCTCAGCTCTGCATTGGGGTGTCAGACTAGATTTATATGCTCAAGTCTCTGGAGTGGGATTTGAACCCACAACCTTCTGACTCAGGCGAGTGTGCTACCCTCTGAGCCACAGCTGACACACTCTTAGTCCCCATTGCTCCCAATTATTGCGAACTGTATTACATGGAACCGTGTTAGAAATCAAATTATTACTTAGTTGAAAGAATGACACAACTTTAATAATAAACTGCGTTTGTTCTTTCCTAAAATCTCAACTTTAAAATCCATCCAGCTCCTCCCAGTTAATCTCTGATCTTCCTTACTTTAAATAGACCAGACACAACTTTTCTGTACTTGCTTGCAAAAATAAATGGAAAATTAGGGGAGAACAAAGCTTTTATGCAAACATCCACATTTTCTTGATTCTTAGATGGGGAGAGATTAAGAATCATAGAAAGCTGCAAGACTGTTGAAACTAAAATTAGGCTTTGTAGGATCAATTATGACCAGTGGATATTGTATGTACAATGCAAGCACAAAAGGCAGTACACACAATGTGTACTTCGTTAGGAATCTTTGCCACAGTTTGCTAATGGGCCCGAATCTTTGTGTGAGGAGCTCATGGACTTCTTTGTCTCCAAGATTGAGACCATCCATTCAGCCACCTTTGCATCTTCCCTTCCTTCCCCTAGCCCCACAGGCCAAACTTCCTCTAAGGTTCTCCCCTGCCCTAGCCCTGACCTTACATCTTTCTCCAGTTTCTCTCCGAGATCCTGTCCATGAGACACACTTCCTACTCCCTTGACCCTATTCCCACCAAACTGCTGACCAGCCAACTTCCTTTTCTGGTTCCCATGTTAGCTGATAATGCTAATGGTTCTCTCTCCTTGGGTACGGTGCCCCTCTCCCTCAAATCTGCCGTCATCACCCCTCTCAAACCAACCCTCAACCCCTCCATTCTTGCAAACTACCGCCCCATCTCCAACTTCCCTTTTTGCTCCTAAGTCCTTAAAAGTGTTGTCGCCTCCCAAATCCATATCTATCTTTCCCACAACTCCTATGTTTGAATCCCTCCAATCCGGTTTACACACATGCCCGTATCCTAACTTGCACCAAGTCCCGCTCGCCCATCACCCCTGTGCTCACTGACCTACATTGGCTCCTGGTTAAACAACGACTTGATTTCAAAATGTTCATCCTTGTTTTCAAATTCCTCCATGGCCTTGCCCCTCCCTATCTCCTTCCGCCCCACTATCCCCCCCCCCCCCCCCCCACCGAGATGTCTGCGCTCCTCTAATTCTAGCCTCTTAAGCATCCCTGATTATAATCGCTTAACCGTGCCTTCTGTTGCCTGCACCTGAAGCTCTGGAATTCCATACCTAAACCTCTCCGCCTCGCTACCTCTCATTCCTCCTACAAAACACTCCTTTAAAACCTATCTCTTTGACCAAGCTTTTGGTCACCTTGCCCAATTTCTCCTTCTCCTGGCTCGGTGTCAAATTTTATGTCTCATAATACTCCTGTGAAGCGCCTTGGGACATTTCACTACGTTGTTGTGTCCTAACTAAAGACAAATGTAGATAGAAAAGAAAGTTGCAGATCTTGAGCACATCTTTGCAGTAAGTTTGGAAGCGATATTAAAATACTGCCACCAGGGGGCATCTTGTTCCAGATTCACGAGCCTTTTGAGAATACAACAAAGTATCAGTGCAAGGGATATCTTGCACCACTAGTTTTCAAACTTTTTCATGAGACCCGTCTTATATTCCAAAAGACAGTGTCAGCTCCCCAAAGATAAAACAGTGCAAATATATTGGTATACAGCAACCGAAATAATGTCAACATAGAATAAAAGAAAGACTTGCATTTATATAGTGATCACTAGACACCCCAAAGCTCTATACAGCCAACGAAGTACTTTTGGAGTGTAGTCACTGTTGTAATGTAGGAAACGTGGCAGCCAATTTGCGCACAGCAAGCTCCCACAAACAGTAATGTGATAATGACCAGATAATCTGTTTTAGTGATGCTGATTGAGGGATAACTATTGGCCAGGACACCGGGGATAACTTCCCTGCTCTTCTTCGAAATGGTGCCATGGGATTCTTTGCGTCCGACTAGGAGAGCAGGCTCATCCGAAAGGCGGCACTTCAGACAGCGCAGCACTCCCTCAGCATTGCACTGGAGTGTCGGCCTTGATTTTTGTGCTCAAGTCTCTCTCGTGGGGCTTGAGCCTTCAAACTCCTGACTCAGAGGTGACTGTGCTACCCACTGGGCCACTGCAGAATATAGAATTATTAAGGCACTGTAGTATACCTGACCTCAGAGGACCAGAAAGCTGATGAGCTCATGTACCTCCCTGGAATTCCCTGATGGAAGCACAATTAAGGTTGCCAACCCACCAGGATTGGCCCGGTGTCTCCAGGAATTAAAGATTAATCTTATGGATACTGCTGCGAGCAATCTGGGAGAAAAATCCCAGGAGTATTAAAAATGAATTGTGTGCTTTTTTTCATTTTATTTTCAGTTCAGTGGTTAGTTATTAAAATATTGGAGATGGCCAAAAAGGCTGTTGGGGCAATGGGAGGCGGGCGGTCATGTGATGAAACTTCCAGGAATACGTCCAACCTGAGTTGGCAACACTGACCTGCACAACTGACTAATTAGGTTAAAATTTAAAACAAAACCAGTTGACTAGGTAGTTAGTATACAGCAAAGTTCCCTCAACGACTGTCTGTCCCACCAATGGCAGGGACTGTGGTTCTCGTATTGGACTGTTCAGCCACCTAAGGACTCATTTTAAGAGTGGAAGCAAGTCTTCCTCGATTCCAAGGGACTGCCTATGATGATGATGATACAGCAAAGTTGTATGAAAGACTACATGTACATTCTAACAAGCTATTACCACTGATTTTAGTGAAAAGGTGTACTTTGTGCATTTGTAATTAAATAAAAATCTCTTCATTTCAAGGTGTGTTTTTTATAGAATCATAGAAATTTACGGCACAGGAGGCCATTTGGCCAATGATCCCACACTCCAGCCCTTGGGCCGTAACCCTGTAAGCCTCAGAAAGCAGATCAACTATTTGTGCCGCTTGAAGATAAAGCATAGTTGTCGTTAATAGATAAGGACGAACCCTATTCACAGTGATCATCAGTACAGGATATTGGTGTACAGTACCACAGTGGGGGAACACAGATTGACTGAGTTCCTGTTCATAGGGCACTGACATGTTTGGGTGCAAGGCCAATGTCCTTAAGAAAGGAAATAATTCAGGAAGAGTCAATCCCTGAGCACTGACATATATCCAAACAGTGAGCCTTAGAAAGGGTTACCCACCTGCTGCTGACAGGTTTAAAAAAATATATTTGTTCTTGAGATTTTGGTGATGCTGGTAAGGTCACATTCATTACCCACTCATTGTTTTACTGAAATGTTGCTGGTAGTGGTGAGTGGCTTTCATGACTCACTTCAGTACTTTTCTTTACCATATGATTGAGACCAAAATGTGGGGACTGATTATCTGCCAATTTGGATAAATAGTTGAGGCAGAGAAAGATACAGGGAGAGACCGAGGCAATGGGATTAGTTTAGGATTGCTCTCGCAAAGAGCTGCCTCAGACAAAATGGTTTGAATGCCCTCCTTCTGTGCTGTAAACTTCCATGGTTCTATCCACTGGTGTCTCCTCATAATGGATAATGCAATTCACTATATTTTAACCGACGATGCCACCGAGCTTCCGGAAACAGTCAGGCAAGACGAGAACCTGTTTCAACACAGTGTTATCAACACTGCCTGCATCACGGATGGCTGAAAAGTAGAATTGTTATCTGAAATCAATAAAATTAGAAGAATGTTTTTGAGTTTCTGATAACTTTACAGAGCTTTTGATGGTCATTAATCATCGAGGGTGATGCTAATTTAAATGTAAGGAGCCATTATCCATAACACTTTAATATAACACCTTGTTGTGTTGAAACTGCTTAAAGCACTTCCCACAATGAATGACACTGAAGTGCAGTCAGTGTTGTAATTATAAAGAAACATGGCAGCCATTTTCTGCACAGATCCCACAGGTAGCAACATTACGACTATCAAAATAATTGAGGGGGAAGATAGGTTATGAAAGTAAACTAGCACGTAATATAAAAACAAGAGTTTCTGCAAGTACATAAAAAGGAAAAGAGTGGCTACAGTAAATGTTGCTCCCCTGGAGGAATTAATAATGGAGAACAGGAAAATGGCAGAGACATTGAACAAATATTTTGTATCAGTCTTCACGGTAGAAGACACTAAAAACATACCAATAGTGGATAATCAAAGGGCTATAGGGAGGGAGGAACTTAACACAATCACTATCACTAATGAAGTAGTACTAGGTAAAATAATGAGACTAAAGGCAGACAAGTCCCCTGGACCTGATGGTTTACATCTTAGGGTCTTAAGAGAAGTGGCTGCAGAGATAGTGGATGCATTGGTTGTAATCTACCAAAATTCCCTGGATTCTGGGGTGGTCCCAGCGGATTGTAAAACTGCAAATGTAACGCCCCTATTTTAAAAAGGAGGCAGACAAAAAGCAGGAAGCTATAAGCCAGTTAGCCTAACATCTGTCGGGAAAATGCTGGAGTCTATTATTAAAGAAGCAGTAGAGGGACATATGGAAAAGCAGGATTCAATCAAGCAGAGTCAGCATGGTTTTATGAAAGGGAAATCATATTTGACAAATTTGCTGGAGTTCTTTGAGGATATAACGAGCAGGGTGGATAAGGGGGAACCAGTGGATGTGGTGTATTTGGATTTCCAGAAGGCATTCGATAAGGTGCCACATAAGAGGTTACTGCACAAGATAAAAGCTCACGGGATTGGGGGTAATATATTAGCGTGGATAGAGGATTGGCTAACTAACAGAAAACAGAGAGTAGGGATAAATGGGTCATTTTCCGATTGGCAAACAGTGACTAGTGGGGTGCCGCAGGGATCGGTGCTGGGTCCTCAACTATTTACAATCTATATTAATGACTTAGATGAAGGGACCGAGTGTAATGTAGCCAAGTTTGCTGATGATACAAAGATGGGTGGGAAAGCAAATTGTGAGGAAGACACAAAGAATCTGTAAAGGGATATAGACAGGCTAAGTGAGTGGGCAAAAATATGGCAGATGGAATATAATGTGGGAAAATGTGAGGTTATCCACTTTGGCAGAAATAATACAAAAGCAAATTATAATTTAAATGGAGAAAAATTGCAAAGTACTACAGTACAGAGACACCTGGGGTCCTTGTGCATGAAGCACAAATAGCAGGTACTGCACGTAATCAGGAAGGCAAATGGAATGTTGACCTTTATTACAAGGGGGATGGAGTATAAAAGCAGAGAAGTCCTGCTACAACTGTACAGGGTATTGGTGAGGCCACACCTGGAGTATTGCGTACAGTTTTGGTCTCCGTATTTAAGGAAGGATATACTTGCATTGGACACTGTTCAGAGAAGGTTCACTAGGTTGATTCCGGAGATGAGGGGGTTGACTTATGAGGATACGTTGAGAAGGTTGGGTCTGTACACATTGGAATTCAGAAGAATGAGAGATGATCTTATTGAAACTTATAAGATAATGAGGGGGCTCGACAAGGTTGATGCAGAGAGGATATTTCCACTCATAGGGGAAACTAAAACTAGGGGACATGGTCTTAGAATAAGGGGCCATCCATTTAAAACTGATGAGAAATTTCTTCTTTCAGAGTGTTGTAAGTCTATGGAATTCTCTGCCCCAGAGAGCTGTGGAGGCTGGGTCATTGAATATATTTAAGGCGGAGATAGACAGATTTTTGAGTGATAAGGGAGTAAAAGGTTATGGGGAGCGGGCTGGGAAGTGGAGCTGAGTCCATGATCAGATCAGCCATGATCTTATTGAATGACGGAGCAGGCTAGAGGAGTCAAATGGCCTACTCCTACTCCTATTTCTTATGTTCTTATATTGCTGCTTGTGGGAGCTTTCTGCGTGCAAATTGGCTGCCATGTTTCCTGTATTACAACCGTGATTACACTTTAAAAAATACTTCATTGGCTGTAAAGCGCTTTGGGACATCCGGTGGTCGTAAAAGGTGCTATATAAATGCAAGTCTTTCTATTTTTTTAAATAGAGGCAGACCCTGCACCATTGTAGGATAGCTGCCATTTCAAAATACGAGTGGAATTCTGTAACACAAAGGGTTAGTCCCCGAGTGTTGCAAAACTGGAACACAGACAAAATATCTATACACCCTGCGTACACCAAAAGTCAGCAGTGAAATGGGCCTCTAAAGGTTACAGAATAGTGGACTGAGTAATATGCTATGGGTCTCACAGCAAAAAGACTAGCGAGAAAGAAAGAGACCTGCAACAATTGGGGTCACGGCTTCAGCGTCCTAATAGCAAATGGCATAGTCGCTGAGATGTGCTGTCACTCAACAGAAAAACTAACCAATAGGAAGAGCCTTAGATGCAATTGAGGTCTCAACCTCATTGTCCTGGTCATGAACTAGTACCAGCAGAAAGCAATACACCACCAGCCCTTCATCAAAGGGATCAACATCTGGCAATCATAGTTTCTGACACATGCCTGTCTATGTGAATGACAACTTGGGAAAGATCCAAGGTTCGGTGTTCATTCTCACGATTTGACTGCTAAAAGTTTTTGTTTGTGAGTGCGATTATTTTGGAAGAATTTCAGGTGTATTAAGCCATGTTTTTGACCACCTTTAAGTTAGAGAGGGTTGCCAAGTGCCACATTTTAGGAAGCTTTTTAGAAGTGACAAAGTTAAAAGGAAGTGTATATAAATGGAGTTTAATTGCTATCAATAAGCAAGAACCCAGCTCGGGCTGAAATATTGTCATACATAGAATAACCATGTACTTATTCTAACTCATAATGTTTAATATTGTGCTGGTATTAGTTGTGTTCTGCTAGATGTTGCTTAACTAAAGGTTACTATTACTACAACACAAAGATAAATAAATAGCATTATAATATTAGCAGACTTCAGGACAGGATTGCTTTCCCACATTGCAACAGTGACTACACTCCAAAAGTACTTCATTGACTGTAAAGTGCTTTGAGATGTCTGGTGGTCGTGAAAGGCGCTATATAAATGCAAGTCTTTTTTCTTTCTTTCCGTACAAAGGGATGTGCCAGAGTATTAAAATGTTATTAGAATCTCACATACAATGTGATAATTCATCATGTGATCTATGTTTGGGGAAAGCGATTAGAACTGATATTCAGGATGACACAGGTATAGCCAATGCAAGGTTGACTCTCAGCAAGAAAAGCTGGTTAACATTGGATAGAGAGAGACAGAGCATCATGAAGAGGACAAGGGATGAATTGTTCCGACTTGTGACCTACACCTGGAGGACCAAAATCAGAAAACAAACAATAAGATACACTGTGAGGTTCAGTGTAAAGGGAATTGTTTGTGCTTCTTTAATACTCATTTTCTATCATCCATAATGAATCATTTGATTAATATTCTTACATAGTTCCTAATTTACCATTTGTTAATCTTACACCTTAATGCTAAATGAAAAAGGGCAAGGCAGCGTGAAAAAAATCAGCAATCCATCATGTGCACAAAGTAGGATTTGTACATGTTCACAGGAACCCATTCTCAAATGATGAACTCCAATAGTGTGGCTACCATATTTAATTCCTGGGCTCTGCTGATTCCATTATTGCCTCTATTCAATCCCCGCTAGTGTCCTGGCCAATATTTCTCCCTCAATCAACACAACAAAAACAGATTATCTGGTCATTATCTCATTGCTGTTTGTGAGAGTTGCTGTGCACAAATTGTCTACCGCATTTTCCACATTACAACAGTGACTACACTCCAAAAGTACTTCATTGGCTGCAAAGCGTTTCAGACATCTGATGGTCGTGAAAGACGCTATATAAATACAAATCTTTCTTTCTACGCGTACTCCCATCCCCATTCATTTCCTGCTTGCTCCCATTTGGCCAACACCTCCCAATAATGTTTTATTCCCTTCCACCCCATTTATTCCCTTTGGCCACCCTCATTTGTTCTCTTCCCCCTCTACAGTCCCTGCTTCCCAACTTCCTGCCCCATTCATTCTGTCTCCTCCCATTCGCTTCTCGCATTCATTTTTGCTCCCCCAGTCATCTTGCAACCCCTTCATTCCCCAATCTGTAGACACTCTTTCCATCCATTTCCCACTACTCTAATAGTGCCCTGTTAGTGGCGGCCTTGGCCAGCAGGCTAAGCGGTCCCCAGCCTGCGAGCACCATCGGAGCAGGCCGGGGAGCGGAAGGAGCAGCGTGACAGCATACCACTCCAGGGAGCAGCACGTGCTAGAGTAGGATAGCAACGGCAGTGAAAAGGGACATCACCAAAATCCAGGTCGGTGATTGGAGCGTGGGCAGATACAGCAGGAGGTCAGGGCGAAGGAGCGGCAAGAGATTGTAGAAGGACGTGATCGGGGCCCAGGAGAGGCATGAGGTTGGGGCCCAGAAGAGGCGAGGGCCCATGGGCAGCACGGGCCAGCCCACACTGCGATATGTGTGCGCACTAGGTCCGTGCAGCAGAGCTGGTCTCCAGTCATCTTGGTTAATCCTTGCCACTGGACCAAAACCTAGCTCTGTCAAGCCCGTGCAACGGCCACCACACATTAAAAAATCCACACACAGGCATCTTCCACCCTCAAGATTTAGTTCAGGACCTGGAATTTTAGGTCCTTCCTTGAAACACCTGTGAACTTTTTGACGCGGAAGCAAATCATCCTCGATTCGGACTGCCTATGATGAATAGTGCCCTGCTCACCCATTCATTCCTGCTCCCCCTTCATGCTTGTTTTACCCATTCATGTTGCACTTTCCTGTTCGTCCTCTCTCATTTAATCCCTGCTCCTTTTTCATTCCAAGCTTTCCCCTTGAATATTCCATTCTTCCCTTTTTCATTCATTTCTCACTTCTCCCCAATCATTCATCCCTGCTTTTCTGCCATTCATTTCCCACTTCATCTTTCTCGTGACAAGCCCTCCCATTCACGCCCCACAGCTTGATTCACATCTACCTCCCATTCACGACCCGACTCTGCTTTGAACCAACATCGTTTCATTGTTGATTTCTTCTCTACTCATTTCCCAATTCACCTCTTTAATTCCCCATACTCCAGCTCGTTCATTCCCCATTTAGTCACTGCTTCCACCCCCACTTTGCCCCCATGCTCTCCCTATTCATTATCCGTTCACTCCCTTTCCTCTTCCCCGTTCGTTGGCTGCTCCCTCCTCATTCCATGCTCTCCAGCCCATTCACTCCTCACTCACCCCCATTTATTACCCCTCATTCACCCCTTCCCTTCCATTCACCTTCCTCCCTTATTCTTTCCTCGTTGTTACTCCTATTCAATACCCTCTCTCCAATTCAGTAATTTTTCCCATTCATTACCCACTCCCCTACTCATTTTCCTCTCTCCCTCATTCATTCCTGTTCACCATTCCTTCCCCACTCTGCTTCCCATTCCTTCCCAACTCCGCTTCCTATTCCTTCCCCACCTTGCTTCCCATTCCTTCCCAGATTCCTGCCTCTCCCCTCCTCCTCACAAGTCGCCTTTGTATTTCTCATTTTCTCTCCCATTCTTCATTCCTTCCCCGCTCCCCCTCCCATTATTTCTCTGCTCTTCACATTTCTATCCCCCTCCCCTCCCCCGCGTTTACAACAGTGACTACTCTTCAAAAAGTACATAATTGGGTGTAAAGCGCTTTGGGGCGTCCAGTGGTCGTGAAAGGCGCTATATTATAGAAAGTCTTTCTTTTCTTCATTCCTTCTCTTTCCTTCCCCCTCCACATTCAGTCTCTGCACTCCTCCTCTCCCATCCCCCTTTCCTCCTTTCAATCCCTCTCCTCTACCAATACCGCTCCTCTCCCATTCCCTCCTTCCTACTCTCCCATTCCCAAACTCTCTCCTGCTCTCCCATTTGATCTCTCTCCTCTCCCACTCCCTCTCCCCTATCATTCCTTTCCCCTCCTCTCCCATTCCCTCTCTCCTCCTCTCCCACTCCCTCTCCTCCTTTCCCATTCCCGCTCTCACTCCCCTTCCCTCCTCTCATTCCCACTCTCTCTCCCCTTCCCCCATTCCCCCTCTCTCCCTCCCCCCATTCCCCTCTCCCTCGGCCCCATCCCTCCCTCTTTTCACCCCTCTCTCTCTGCCCATTCCCTCCCCCTCCCTCTCCCTCTCCCCATTAACTCTCCCTATACCCTCTCTCTCTCCCTCCCTCCCTCTCTCTCCCCATTCCCTCCCACCCTCTCTCCCCATTCCCTCTCGCTCTCCCCATTCCCTCTCTCTCCCTCACTCCCCATTCCCTCCCTCTCTCTCTCTCTCTCTCTCTCCCCCATTCCCACCCTCTCTCTCTCCCCCATTCCCACCCTCTCTCTCTCCCCCATTCCCACACCCTCTCTCTCCCCCATTCCCATTCTCTCTACCCCCATTCCCCCCCTCCTTCTCTCTCGTTTCCCATTCCTCTCCCTCGCTCTCCATTCCCTCTCTCCTCCCATTCCCTCTCTCTCTCCTCCCCATTCCCATTCCCTCCCTCTCTCCCACCATTCCCTCTCTCCCCCATTCCCTCCCTCTCTCTCCCCCCATTCCTTCCCTCCCTCCCCATTCCTCCCCTCCTCCCATTCCTCCCCTCATTCTCTCCCCATTCCCTCTCTCTCCTCTTTCCCCATTCTCTCCCTCTCTCTCTCCCGCCATTCCCTCTCTCTCTCCCTCCCCCTCTCTCTCTCTCTCTCCCCATTCACATTCCCTCCCCCATTCCCTCCCTCCCATTCCTCCCCTCTCTCTTCTCCCTCTCTCCCCATTCCCTCCCCTCTCTCTCACCCGCCATTCCCTCTCTCTCCCCATTCTCCCTCTCCCCATTCCCTCCCTCCCCGCCCTCTCTCCCCATTCCCACCCTTTCTCTCCCCATTCCCTCTTGCCATTCCCTCTCTCTCTCTCCCCCCATTCTATCTCTCCCTCTCCCCATTCCCTCTCCCTCCCTCCCGCCATTCCCTCACTCTCCCTCTCTCCCCATTCTCTCTCACTCCCTCTCTCCCCATTCTCTCTCTCCCTCTCCCTCCCTCTCTCCCCAATTCCCTCCCTTCCTTCTCTCTCCCAATTCCCACCCCATCTCTCTCTCTCCCCATTCCCTCTCTCTCTCTCTCTCTCTCTCCCCATTCCCTCTCTCCCTCTCTCTCTCCCCCCCATTCCCTCCCTCTCCCTCTCCCTATTCCCTCTCTCTCTCCCCATTCCCTCCCTCTCCCCATTCCCTCCCTCTCCTCCCCCTCTCTCTCTCCACATTCCCTCTCTCTCCCCATTCCCTCTCTCTCTCTCTCCCCATTCCCATTCGCTCTCTCCCCATTCCCATTGCCTCTCTCCCCCATTCCCTCTCTCTCTCCCCATTCTCTCTGTCCCCATTCTCTCACACTCCCCCATTCCCTCCCTCTTTCTCTCCCGATTTCCTCTTCCTCTCCCCATTCCCTCCCTCCCCCTCTGTCCCAATTCCCTCCATTTCTCCCCCATTCCCTCCTTCCCTCTCCACCATTCCCTCTTACTCTCTCCCAATTCCCTCCCTCTCCCCCATTCCCTCACTCGCTCTCCATTCCCTTCCTCCCTTTCCCTCTCCCCATTCCCTCTCTCTCTCTCCCCCATTCCCTCCCTCTCTCCCCCCATTCCCTCCCAACGTTTCTCCCCCGATTCCCTCCCTCCCCCCATTCCCTCCCTCTCTCCCATCATTCCCATTCTCTCTCTCTCTCTCTCTCCCATTCCCCCCCCTCCCTCTCTCTCTCTCCCATTCCCTCCCCCGGTCCTATTCACTCCCTCTCCCATTCCCTCTCCCTCTCTCCCCATTGCCTCTCCCTTTCTCCCCATTCCCTCTCCCTCTCTCCTCATTCCCTCCCCTCTCTCCCCATTCCCTCTCTCCCCATTCCTTCTCTCTCCCCATTCCTTCTCTCTCCCCCATTCCCTCCCACTCCCCATTCCTTCCCTCTCTCTCCCCATTCCCTCAAACCCTCTCCGCCCTCCTCTCCCCATTCCCCCCTCTCTCTCCCCATTTGCCCCTCTCTCCCTCTCCCCATTCCCTCTTCCTCATTCCCTCTTGCCATTCCCTCTCTCCTCATTCCCTCCCCCTCTCTCCCATTCCTTCTCTCTCCCCATTCCTTCTCTCTCCCCATTCCTTCTCTCTCCCCCATTCCCTCCCACTCCCCATTCCTTCCCTCTCTCTCCCCATTCCCTCAAACCCTCTCCGCCCTCTCTCCCCATTCCCCCCCTCTCTCTCCCCATTGCCCCTCTCTCCCTCTCCCCATTCCCTCTTCCTCATTCCCTCTTGCCATTCCCTCTCTCTCCCCATTCCCTCTCTCTCCCCCATTCTATCTCTCCCTCCATCCATTCCCTCTCCCTCCCTCCCGCCATTCCCTCACTCTCCCTCTCTCCACATTCTCTCTCTCCCTCTCCCTCCCTCTCTCCCCATTCCCTCCCTCCTTCTCTCTCCCAATTCCCAGCCCCTCTCTCTCTCCCCATTCCCTCTCTCTTTCTCCTTCCCCTCTCTCCCTCTCCCCATTCCCTCTCTCTCTCTCTCTCCCCATTCCCTCTCTCTCCCCATTCCCTCTCTCTCTCTCTCTCTCTCCCCATTCCCATTCGCTCTCTCCCCATTCCCATTTGCTCTCTCCCCATTCCCATTCCCTCTCTCCCCCCATCCCTCTCTTCCCATTCACTCCTCACTGTCCCCATTCTCTCACTCTCGCCTCGATTTCCTTTTCCTCTCTCCCCATTCCCTCCCTCTCCCCATTCCCTCCCTCTCTCCCCATTCCCTCCTTCCCTCTCCCCCCATTCCCTCCCTCTTTCTCTCCCCATTCCCTCCCTCTCTCCCCATTACCTCTTCCTCTCTCCCAATTCCCTCCCTCCCTCTCCCCCATTCCCTCTCCCTCCCTCTCTCCCCCATTCCCTCCCTCCCTCTCTCCCCCATTCCCTCCCTTTCCCCCCATTCCCTCCCTCTCTCCCCCATTTCCTCCCTTTCCCTCTCCCCCCATTCCCTCCCTCTCCCTCTCCCCCATTCCCTCCTCCCTCCCCCATTTCCTCCCTCCCTCTCTCCCCCATTTCCTCCCTCCCTCTCCCCATTCCCTCTTCCTCTCTCCCCATTCCTCTCCCTCTCTCCCCATTCCTCCCCCTCTCTCTCCCATTCCCCTCCCCCCTCTCTCTCCCCATTCCCTCCCCCTCTCTCTCCCCCATTCCCTCCCCTCCCTCCCTCC